>NW_027226360.1:0-31093 GCF_022539635.2 Chironomus tepperi | reverse complement strand
TTAATTTCATACCTGCTGATCGAAGCTAGTTGAATCATCACACTAGATGATGCTTTCGTTATAGAATATACTTGTGGTGTTTGAGCAGAGTAGAATTTTGTGTATCGAGCTGTATTTAGGGCAAATTCGTCAGTGTGAGATTTTAGGTTTTTGCATCAAGTGAAGCAGTGAGTCAGTCCGAATATCTGCATTACCTTTTTGTGAATATATGTAATTGATTGTCATCAGAAATCGATATCTCAACTAGATTTTCAGATAAAATGATCATTAACGTACTAATTTACACTAATAAAACCATTCATTTAATAACATTCAAAAAGAATCCCAACACCACATCAAAAGAATTCTGATAAAATTTGGCAAATCTACTTTGCACCAAATAAATGTTATAAAATTAAGGAAGTCATAAAAATATCTAACTATAATTAATCACTAAATTAAATCCCCTATTTCATCTAATTAGATTTTTTAATGATAATATCCTTTGATGTGCTAAGTACTACCACGAAATACTTATCTATGTCTTATGTAGCTCAAGAGCTAAAAGCTTAAAAACCTATTTATTATTCTCATTATAATTTAATCTCTAACAATTTGCACTCATTCAACTTTTTTACAAGCTATCATGAAATAATCATAATAATGTCGAGTAGTAAGTGAGACATACTTAAACTAACTTTCATAATGTCATAATCCACATAATTGATGCAATTAAACCTCCTTCATGTTTACAATTTCCTTAAAAAATCATTTTTCATCTGAATTAATTCCAAAATCCTGTTGAATGCACTGTACTTACTAAAATGTTCCTCATCATTCACTTTTATATATATTTTTGTGGCTGAACTTTAAATGAAAATGAAAAATTACGCACAATAAAACACTTTTGCTTTCAACTCAATTGCTTCGTGCAGTTTCTCGAAATCAACTGAATGTGAATCTTAGTTTTATATGCTATATACTTGCTTAGCTCATTTAACGAATCTTCCAATCTCAAAACTGTAAATCATGGTCTTTTAAAGCGAGATGGCAGCAGCAAAAAAAATTGTATGTATTGTATACAGACGCATGCAGAGACTGGTTGGAGAGAATGAGCGAAGAAAAAGAAATACGAAACGAGTTATATAAAATGATGAGGTTTCTGCGGACATGCAGCTAAATGAGGCGTACAAGTGCTTAACGTCATCACTGCTTGAGACAGCTCTTATTGTTGCTTTAAATGTGTATGTACGCAAGGAATATAAGTAGAGTTTAGTTTCATGAGAGAATTAAGTAGTGATGAAGTCATTGTGGATAGGGGTATAAAGCGCGGTTTTTGGTGCAGAGCTTGGAAGGTAAATTGAAGATATTTGTATTTAAAAACGAATAATTTGACAATTTAGATTAGATAAATGATCAAACGGACTATCGAACAAGCGGATAATCGAATAAACGGACAAACTTACGAGTGGAAAGGAACGGACAAACGAACAAGCGATTAAGAGGACAAAGCACAAACGATCAAGCGATCAAGCGTAGACAAGCATATAAGCTAAAAAGCAGAATAGCCGACATCCGGACAAGTGTATAAGCGGACAAGCGGACAAGCGAACAAGCGATTAAGATGACAAAAGGACCAGCGATCAAGCGGACAAGTGGACAAACAAACAAGGGACAAGTAGACAAGCACATTAGCTGAAAAGCGGAAAAACCGACAAGCGGACAATCGGAAAATTGACAAAAAGACAAGTTGACAACCGAACATGCGAACAAGAAGTCAAACGGATTTGCGGACAAAAAGACAATTGGAAAAACGGTCAAGTTGACATACTTACAAGCGAACAAATGGACAAAGAGATATGCAGGTAAACGGACAACCGAACAAGAAAATATGCGGACAAGCCGAAAATCGGACAAGCGAGCAAAAAGATAAGAAGACATGCAGATAAGCGGACAATCCGAATAACGGACAAGAGGAAGAGCTTACAAAGGACTAGTGAACAATAGTAAGAGCGGACAACAGTAAAAGCGGAACAACAGTAAAAGCGAACAAGAAGTCACGGGGACAAGAGCAAAAGTGAACAAGCAAACGAGTTGACAAGAAGACAAGTGGACAAGCCGAAAATCGGACAAGTGTACAATAGGAAGAGCAGATAAGTAGACAAGCGGACAAGAGGAAAAGCGAACAAGAAGACAAGCGGATGAGTGTACACTGAACAACCTTACAAATGGACAAGCGGACAAGTGGAACAGTGAGAAAGTGGACAAGTGAACCAGCAGACATGAAGACAAGTGGACAAGCGGACAAGCCAAACAAGCGGACTGAGGAACAAGAGATGAAACCAAAAATCATACACAAAGACAGACCGACAATCTCCTAACCTCAACTCAAATTTCCTTTTCACAAATCCTGCAACCAAAAAAGTTGACAAAAGAGGTGAAAAGCTGGGTGAAGCTTTTTCTCCTGATAAAAAAAAGAATTTTCATTTTTAAATTGTTTGTACGATCAATATCGTAACTTGAATTTATTGTGCTTGCTCATGTATGCATTCCTGTGAATGCCATGTGAGTATAACTGATACACACATGATGACAAAAAAAAGATTCTTTTTTTTTTCTGCAAAATCACTTTGTCGTCTTTTACTATCTTTTGTAATACTAGACCCAAACTCAACTCATGCACAGTTGAGTGAGGAGAAAAAAAAAAAAGTTTTTTCATCTTTTGTTATCAATGAAATTTAATATCATTTCAGTAGAGCAGAAGGAGCTTTGTTTTGTGCAGGGATGGGGAATATTTTGTGAAAATTAGGTATGGAAATGTGGGATTGTAGCTGAAAATTGAGGTGTATATAGTTTGGTGGGACAATATAGACCTTATCTTGATTTGTCATAAGGGAGTTAATGATCCGTTCATGTCTAGTTCTTACATACTTACTTACTTACTTCCTTGGCTGGGACGCACGACTGTCCATTGCTGCGCTTAGGAATGTCTGAAGACAGCTCTACCCTTCAAAACCTTACATATTTAATCTATATAGCAGGTTAGAGTATGTTCTTAAAAGCAGAGCAACGCTTCCAAGCTAAGGTAAGAGATAATAATGAGATACGCTGAAAACAAAGCTAACGAGCATGCTCATTTAGTATATAAAAGAAGAAGCATCCTCGGCACGGTTCTGTCCTTAGCGGAAGGCATCCATCGGCAGTTGATGTTCCTCGATATGCAAACCATACCGGCATGGTATCGGCATACTAAACCAAGTTGCTATTAACTCGGGTATAGCAATGCTATTAAACTGTTTTCATGACTGAATGTCAAATAAGGTGTCAAAAGGATGTCCTCATAACACCAAGACAGCAATTTGATAAACCAATTTGATGACATACTAGCATATTTGGGAGAAAATACATTCTCATTGTACCATAAAAAGTTTCACAAATAGGCCAAACTTATCTAAGAATAAATTTGAGGGTTTCTAGCTTAATTGCTAAGCTAAGCTTCGATTAGCATATGCTTGATGGTTTGCAGCTAGACGGATATGTGACTAGTCGCAAAATGTCAATAATTTATGAACTTAAGACTTTCTTTTGCGAATCTCACAGAAAGTTGCTCCAGATTTCACCCAATCCATCATCGATTAGCTAATACCCCCTTCCATCCCTTTCATCCTCCTATTACCTCATCAAATGCATCCAATTTGTGAGTTCAATTTCAATATTCTCAAGTTTTATACACCTGGCAACTACCATCAGAATCAAAATTGTATATGCTTGTGTGTCATAGGGAAAAGCATCATGTAACATAGGAAAAATTGAATGAAAAAAAAAAATAATATAATCAGCAACATTTCATCATTTCTACATTGTTCATCCCTTCCTCCCCTGTGTTCGCAAAAATTCCAGAGCATATTACACACGCACACGACAATGTCGCTAAAAATATGAGGTGCAAATCGATTTAATTCGATAACAACCCTATGAGCTTTACATGCTCGAATAACTTTCTTCATTAAAATTCATTATTGATTTACGTAGTAGGAAGCGATGCCTTACGCTGCTGCCTAGTCGTATATATTTTTGGATGGGAACATTTTAAGCATTTCACGCGTACAAAAATCAATGAAAAAGACACATTGAAATATCTTCGCAAAGCGTTACTCGCTATTTTTTGAGCGGGTAAGTACATGAGAAATTCCTTCTGTCGCTTTCTTCCTTATTCCTCTTATTTGCATAAAGTAAATTACAATTTAATGCGACTTCATTCGAGAGTAAAATTATTTGATGAACCAAACTTCACTTTTGGCCTTTCTTCGTTCTTCTTTTTTTTTTTTTTTTTTTCAGTTCACATCGGTCCGCCAAAGGGAACAGACGTGTTTTTAATTCGCTCCGCAATTAATTCAAAATTCTCAAAAGCTCCAGATAACAACAACAGAGATTAAAGTTTCGAATCTCAGTTCAACTTGTTCAAACGTGTTTTGACTTGTTCGGCAAAATGGTAGAAACAACAACAAATCTCAACAACGAGGAAAGTAACCAAAAACTTTCGGAAAAACAACCTGAATCTCAACAACAAGATTCAGCACCCGTGACAACTCTCATCACCGAGGATATAAACAACGAAAAGCAACATGACATTGAGATGGAAAATCTCAAAACAAAACAGACAACAATGGATCAATTCGTCCAACCATTAAGGGCAGAAAAACGTCGCAGCCAACTTGAAATCTTCAGTGCGCCAGCCAAAAAGATATCTAGTGCTAGCAAAAAGAAAGATGACAACAAAAAACAATTTGACTTCTCAAATGCCAGGACGAATCTGTACGATGACAGATTGTTCAACTTCAGCGGAGATAACAGCAAAGCACCAGAACAACCAAAACAAAGTGAAATATCATCATCATCGAAAGACAACAACGTAACATCACAGCAGAAACCAAAACCACCACCGATCCATATAACTAGTGGTGGAGGACAGGAGATCAGAAGGTTGATGAACCAGATCAACAACCAACCCAGGAGTTTTATGATCAACGTCAAAAAGGATAAACTCAAAACAAAAGTTGTATCAACGGAGAGTTGGGACGACTACGACAGATTCATCAAACTCCTCAGAGAAAAACAACACCACTTTCACACCTATGCAAACCAGGAACCACAGATGAAATTCGTGCTCTACGGACTTCCAATGATGGAGATCGTAGACTTGGAAAAGGAGTTGAAAACGGAAAACATATCACCAGTTAAAATTGTCAAAATGACAATGAAACAAAGGAGACACGAAAACGACGACGACCAGAACTACCTTCTGTATTTTAATAAAGTACAGGAAGGTAACATTTTGGAAAACCTTCGAAAGGTTAACTGTGTCTACGGCTTCAAAGTAAAATGGGCTAAATACAACAACAGGCGTAACGGACCTTCTTTCTGTTCGAAATGTTTGCAGTTTGGTCATGGACAACGTGGTTGTAACAAACCACTAATCTGTTTCAGATGCTCTGAACAGCATGATTCAAAAACCTGTCCTTACATTTCGATTGAAACCAACAAGGTCCCAATCGAAAAACTAAAGTGTCACTTCTGCGGCGAGAAACATACAGCAATCTCACAAGAATGCAACATCAGGAAACAAATAATCGAGAAGTGGAAAGCTAAATCAATGAACGACAACAACCGAAATCAAAACAGACCATCAGGTGAACAACAAAGGATTCCACGAAATCCTGCTGGACAAAGGAATGCTCCACCAACATCAAAAGCAGGTGAACGATCAGGCGGATCTGATCAATTTACATCACAAAGACCAGCTAGGAGTATCCCAGAACCGGTACCAACAACATCTAGAAAACCAGCTTCTGAAACCTCCGCACCAGTCACCATAAAATCGCAAAATAATCATCCACAACAGAAACCCTCAAATCAGGGAAATCAAAACAAAACACGAAGAAACAGGAGAAGGGGAAGGAATGGAAATAACAACAGGTCAAAGCCAAAGACCAATAACAATCATCAACAGAACTCAACGCAGGTTGTAGAAATTATGGACCTAGACTTCAATTCACTAACCTTGGAAACAAACAAGGTCGATCCTGAACCTTCATCCAGTGGTAATACAAAGGAACAAATTTCACCAGCCCAAGGCACAATCGATGAATGCATGTTCTTCATCAACTCATTCATCGAAATCATCACCAAAAAGCCAGAGTACCTAAAAGAGGAACAGGTACAACAAGCCATCGGCCAAAAAGTTGCCAAAATCTACATGAGTCAACATGGATTGTAGTCACCAAAGAATCAACGTAATTTACTGGAATGCTAACAGCCTTGCAGATAAGATGTTAGCATTTCTCGACTACCTCAGCATGCAAAACGTTGATGTTGCGTGCATATCGGAAACATTCCTAAAACCAAACTCCAAAGTAGACTCGCATCCTGACTACGTAATTCATCGATTTGATCGCATTGATAGACCAAAAGGTGGTGTTGCGATCATTGTCAAAAGAAATCTAAAACATCAGCTTCAACCAAGTTACAACACAAAGCTAATAGAATGCATCGGAATAAAAGTCTTCATCAACGAATCAATAAGCTGCCACATCCTCTCCGTCTATCTTCCAGGAGGAAGCAAAGGAAGGGAAATAGACGATCATCTAAGAGATGACATCAACAAAATAACAAACATCAGAGGAAACTACTACATCTGCGGAGACTTCAATGCAAAACATCGAGAGTGGAATTGCAACGTAGCAAACAAAGCCGGGACAATACTACAGGATATGTCCGGGGAGTTCATGATCTACTACCCCGATTCACCAACGTATTATCCAGAAGATCCGACGAAATCTGTATCAACAATCGACCTGATGCTCTCAAATTCCAGTCTGAACACTA
Source organism: Chironomus tepperi (assembly GCF_022539635.2). NCBI lineage: Eukaryota > Metazoa > Arthropoda > Insecta > Diptera > Chironomidae > Chironomus > Chironomus tepperi. Next base: position 24,229 of record NW_027226360.1, on the reverse strand, counting down.
CAGAACTAAAATGCACAGAGGCAATGAGTGACCATTGCGCTGTGTATTTTCAAATCAGGACATCCAAAGTTGACAGAACAGACAACACAGTTTACAGATATGACTACAGAAATGCCAACTGGAAAAAATTCAAATCGTATATAACTCGTCGCATCGAAGACAGCACTCTGGAAAACCCATGCAACACAGTAGAGGAGATAGAACATCATATCAAAGTATTCTCAGAACTCATCATGGATTCCAGAAACAAAACTGTGAAGAAGAAAAAGATCAACTTTGAATCGACAAAGCTCACACCAGAAATCAAAGACTTAATCAGGACGAAAAGAAGTCTTCGACGAAGATGGCAACGTAGCAGAGATAATCAAATCAAAACTGAATTAAACATTCTACAGAAAGTCATCAAAGACAAAATTAAGGAACTCAAAAATACAAACTGGAATAAGCGGCTTTCAGAAATCCAACCATCAAACCAAACAGTCTGGAGGATTGCAAAGCATTGCAAGAAAGGTTCAAAATCGATGCCACCGTTGATTGATGCAGATAGAACATTCATCACTAATAAGGAAAAGGCCAGCGTTCTCAGTGACTATTTTCGTAAAGCTCACGAAAATCCACTTGAGGACAACAACCCAGTACATACCCAGGAAGTAGACAACGCAGTGAAGGAAGCATTGGAAGGAGAAAATAGTGACTGCACAGAACTTACAAATGTAGAGGAAATCTCATACATTGTAAGAAATCTGAAAAATCCTAAAGCACCAGGATTAGACGATGTCAACAACATACTCCTCAAAAATCTTCCACCAAAAGGCTTCGAATATTTGAAGTTCATCATCAACACGTGTCTCAAACTTAACTATTTTCCGAAAGTTTGGAAAAAAGCTAAAGTAATCCCGATCCCAAAACCTGGCAAACCAGCAAACGAAGTGAGCAGCTATAGGCCAATAAGCTTGCTTAGTTCCCTAAGCAAAATATTGGAGAGAGTATTGCTGAATAGAATAAACGAGCATCTGGAGGATAACAACATCATTCCGACTCAACAGTGTGGCTTTCGCACAGGACGATCAACATCTCACCAACTCATCAAAGTAATCAAAACAGCAAAGGAAAACATAAGCAGGAAGAAATCAACAGGAATGATCTTCCTAGATGTGGAGAAAGCATTTGACAGAGTCTGGCATAACGGACTCTTGTTTAAAATGATCAAATTAGGGTTTCCACTACCACTTATAAAAACTGTAAGATCTTTCCTAAGTGAAAGAACTTTCTCAGTTTTTATTAAAGGTCAGTTCTCAGAAACCAATGAAATCAAATTCGGAGTACCACAAGGAGCAGTGCTTTCACCAACTCTCTACAACATCTACACATATGATATTGTAAGAGAAACAACCAACAATATCGCACTCTTCGCAGATGATACTGCATTGTATCATTCTGCAGAAAACTCAGCCGATATTGTAACACATCTACAACACACTGGAAGAAAAGTACAACAATACATGAACAAATGGAAAATAAATCTCAACAAACAGAAGACTCAAGCCTTATTCATCACAAATAGGTACTCCAGGCAACTTCCTAGAGACAACATCAAATTCCTCAACGAAAACATCAAATGGGAAACCGAAGCTAAATATCTGGGAATGATAATCGACAAGAGAGTGACATTAAAGCAGCATGTAGAATATGTGACCAACAGAGCTCACACTGCACTAAGACTACTTTATCCCCTCATCAGCAGGAACTCACATCTCGACGTTCGAAACAAACTTCTCATCTACAAGCTAGCCGTGAGACCCATCTTCACATACGGCTGTCCAGCATTTGAACGGATGGCAAAAACACATCTACAAAAACTACAAGTACTACAAAACAAATTCTTGAGAATTGTTCTCAACAAAACAAGATATGAAAGGATATCAGATCTACATACTGAAGCAAAAATACCCTCTATTGAGGACTACGTCGGAAAGTTGCAAGCGAATTTCAACACTCGTCTTGCGTCGCGAAACACCGAATAAACCACAACATAAATTAAAGCAAAACAATTTCAAAATAAAATCAAAAACTAAGTGATGAATGCGATAAGCCAGAATCCTTTAAAAATTTAAATACAAATAAAATGTATCCAAACTTTGTACATAATTAAGTTAAAAATTTAATGAATAAAAAGTTTATTTAAAAAAAAAAAAAAAAACGTTCTTCTTTTTTTTTGCTCCGCATCGCGACAACAACGATGATGATGATGATGATGATTTTTTTTCCCTTTTATCTTAAGGCATGCCGAATTCGAGTGAAAATACTTGTTGTAATCGACTGCTCTGTTTTTGCGTGTAGATATTTAGGGAAAGGTTGAGGGGTGTTTTATTCATTTTGGGTGTATACATGACATTATATAGAGAAGTACATTCTCTAATTAGGTTAATCGATTCATAATTCAGCATCAAGCCGATGTGAAACTTGTCCGAGGCCAAGGTAGAGGAACCAAATAAGATTCACACCGGCCTGGGGTTGGCTTTTGGATTGAGTAACCGATTTTTGCTATTCGGGTATTGTATTGGAAATTAGGAATTGTTAAGCAGTCAATAGAAATAGAGTCAGGTATAGTTTTTTGACAATCAGCTATAGAATGCAATGTCTGTAAACTATCAACAAATGTGCCGTAGCACACAGATTGTCCACCACAGAACTAAATTGACAAACCAAAAAGCTCAACTATTTCACTTGTTCTTCAAGACATCATGCAATATTGAGAAAACAGTTGCTCGATTTTGCAAGACAGTTCATTACAATTGAATGACAAAAGGTTCATCTAGCTTCAATTTACTTTGATGCGACGTATAGCAAGTTTCGATGTAATCCGGCCTCAGGCTAGATTTTTGTCGAACTGTAGCTGGATAAAGGCTATTTCTAAGCCGTGTGCCATCAAGATTTCGTTTTTCTATCATCAAAATATTGTAAAAACAGCATTTGTCTAGATTGTGTTTAGGCTGAATTCAGGATATAAAGTACGATCGACTTCCATCCTATTCTAAAACTTCTCATGCATATGACTTAAAATCACATTCAATTGGAACCGAACTTGCGCTAATAAAAGTATTAATCCTGTTCATCTCCCTCTATTCAATCATTAGCAGTACTCTAAATTTAAAGTCCATCTTAAAAAATGCGCTAATGCCACCCCTCCACCCAATTCAACTCCATGAAAATTTAATTTTTCTCATCTCGTTTTTCACTTATTCATTCATTTATTTTCATTTTTCTCGCATTTTTCAAAATCACCTTCGTTCTATATAATTTTTTTCAAGTTTGTTTTGTCTGTAAAGGAAGCAGCAATAATAAGCGAGATAAAGAAAAGAAAGAAAGCAAGGAATAAGAGAAATTTATTAAAGATGATTTTTATATGATGAAGCACCTTTCCTTTTGTATTAAGTCAGGAAATCATTTGAGGTTATACATTTGCTTACTGTATACAGCTATGCAGAGATGGATGGAGATTGAAATATACACAGGAAAAATTGTATATAAACTTTGTTCCGCAATCAATCAATCAAAAAACAACTAAGAATGAGAGATTTTTTTTATTATGAATTTATCAAGACTTTTAATGCACGAGTAATTTTGATGTGAATTATTGCAGCTAATTTCTTCGACATTTAACTTTGATCGTAATGAATTGAAGCTTATGAAAATGTTTAGATAATCATAATAATTTCATAATATTCAAGAATGTTGTTTATTCGACAATTATTTTCGGCTTATAACTTTTTATTATGAATATTGGGTAGTAAAATGAGGTCCTTGTGGGAAGTTTTGGAATGGTTGCATGTAAATTTGGACTTTGTTTGCTGACATCACTGACCTGATCTTAGGATCTAGTCCTAAGACAACGTGACGTCAGTTTCCTAACTAGTCTTAACTAGACCCGACCTATAAGCAAGCGGTAGCCAGCGATAGAGCCTATCTTCATTCATCCTACTGACAAAGTTAATGGACGCTCACACTAGATCTGTACGGCCAGCTTGAAGTAAGTAAAAGTAACTAGACCTATGGACAGCTAATAACACATCTCACAGACCGTTCGTGAAGAAAATGTCATTAGTCCCGTAAGTCTAGTTAATTTCTAGATTACTAGACATCTCATCGTTTCCGTAAGTGATCTTAAAAGGTCCAATCGAATTTCTTATTGTACAACAGATTCAGATAAAATGGAATTAAGACTCAATCCGGCAGTCAATGAGCATCCGCATGAATATACTCAATCAATAGCAATTGAGCATCCAGTATGAGTCATGACTCCATTGTCTGTCCAAGAATCCTGCACTAATTCACAGTAGTTCACTGAAAATCGGAAATTATAAAAATGAAGGTTCGATAAGTAGCCGTCTTCAACCTTGGTGTACAATATTAGATGCTGGCACTTGCTATTTCTACGCTCCAAAATGGTAACATCCAGTTACGAGCTCATTCTGATCGACATGATTTAGAAACGGCTACTAAACCCAGTTCCAAGCTTGTATAATTCTGAGTTAATCTTTTTGGACAGTGACATTTTAGAGACCTTCCATCTGAGCTCTGTTAATAACACCAGATGGAAGCAGCTTTACATTTAGCAGCCACTATGTACGCCAAAACTATCAGGGCTTCAATTGATAGTGGTAATTGACATTAAGCGGAGCCTCATTAAAGCTGTTTGGTAGAGCCAAGTTGCTTTGTGTCGCTCGAGCACTATGGGTTCAAGGAAGACTATAAACTATTAAAAATCAGTAAAAAGCTCCTCCAAATCCTCATTATAAAGACAAAAATATCATTAAACCATTACAGCGTATTACTAATTAATCCCTCCTTATAAAGGATAATTCTCCTTAATTTCGTTTAAATAAATCCCCTAAATCCCAGCTTCAATCCTTTCAAGAAAATCTCACAAAATATCCCTAAAGGCACAAGCAATATTTTTACGACGACGAACAGCAAAAAAAAAGTCAATAGGGAAGGAAAAAAAAGTTCACGACATTTTTTATGGAAGCTGTTTAACTATATTTTATGAGATTATCACGAAAACTATAACATTCATTATAGCTCAAGCTTAAAAAATATAAGCACTAGAATGAAATGAATAAAAGAATGGAAAGCAGACGAGGGTAAAAAAATGGCAATAAAAATTTCATAAAACTTAATTTTCTCGTCTTTTTTTTCCATGCATTTTCCTTATCGTTATCCACAAAGAGGAGGAGGAGGAAAAGCTTGAAGATGAAGAAGAAGGCAAGAAAAAAAATTAATTTAACCATCATCAAAATCCTGTAATATCATGCACGCAAATGAGATACGAAAGACGAGTCACAAAAAAACTTTTTTTTCAAGTCGGAATTAATTTTGCGGAATTAAATTTTCAAAAACGGCGTTTTTTGCTTGTCGAGCTCTAAAAAGTCATTTTATGACACAGCGAGAGTGTTCCTCGTTGTCGGTAATGAAATTGAAATCTTTAAGCAAGCACTTATGTCGTGTATATATACCATTTTGCACATCAAAGGGAAGAAATTGTCGCGAGGATGTGGCAGAAAAAATAAACTTTAAAGGAGGAATAACATTGACTAGCTACAGTTGGGGATGGTGAGAAAATGATGTTTAAATTGGAATTTGCCATACAGGCCAATGATGTTTGATCATCAGAGCTTGCTCATTTGAAATATACTGGATAAGCATGCTCGTGAGAATTGCTCTCAGCTTGCTACTGTTCTTGAGAGGACGTTCAATGTCTGATATGGTTAGACATCGATAATTGGGTTATTTTTGAGTCACAAATGGCTCATATTCTAGGTTATGACAATGATTGCTTAAACAGCACAACGTTTCAATCGCCAGGAAACCGTTTCGTTGCAGCGTTCATCAGGTCTTAAGTCCTACTCGTGTCCTTGCACATGTACAAAGCTCCCAAGTATGTTCGAATCCCACTATTAACTGTAGTTATAAAGAGTGTGGTGCACCAGATCATTAATCGTAGTGTCTCGAGCTCAAAAAGGTGATTCTTTCAAATAAGAGCTTGAAGTCATCTCGGATTTCCATGAAAAAGTCGATTTGAGTCGACTTGAATCATCCAAAATTCGACTCGACATTTCTGCTTCAAACATTACACATTCTGAAAAAAAGTGATTTCGACCCATTTTTACAGTGAAAAGTGCGATCCGTCTCAGTGTCTCACTCGGGTTATGCACTGGTCTGACTAAATTCTAGTCGAGTCTCTTTAGTCTCAGAAGGATCAAGGCATAGAACAGTAATGCGAGAATGTCAATTAGATGTGCAAAACGTTACTAAGCTTTGCGTATTTCAAGCAATCAGAGTCAAATGGAAAGCCTTTTGTAACAACCTAGACTTCAAGTCGAAGCATGGTACCAAAAAAGTAAGTAAGTCTCTCTCAGATCTAATATAAACCTGACATCATTTACACACAATCCCCTCCCCGAAAGCAAAAATCTCATTCTTGTGTAAACAAAACGTTTAATAAAAATTTAATTACGTATGCTGGATGAGGCTTATGGCTTCATAGATCTGTTTTCTTAGATTACGCACACATTATCTAATATTATTTAATCGTAAGGAACAAGACGAGCTGAAGATGGAAGAGTTCAAGGTTATTTTCATCATGAAGAAAAAAAAAGCCAAAAAAAGAGCAAAAATCGAGAATCCTCATAATGAGCTGTGCTGAAAAATTGTGACAAATGAATGACATTGCTAGAAAATTTTCTCTTTCATTTACAATAAAATGTAGGAAAATGGAAACGAGAATAAGAAGGGAAAGAAAAAAAACTTTAATCATTTATCACAGGGGGCATGAAGAGGAAAGTGAAAGAAGTTGAATAATTTCATTCATTTATTCTACTTTAGTGAGCATAGTCTATAAGTGTGTGTTTAGTTACAAATAGGAAGAAAAATGTTCGTTAAAAATGATTATCATGGAAGACTTTTCTTGGATGAGGGATGGATTTGGCGCATTTGAGGATTGTTGAGCAAGCTATTTTGTAATAGTTGTGCCTAACTCAAGTCGTGCCGTTTAGCCTCTCAATGATCATGCGATATTGGATCTCACTCTAGAAGTGAGTCTCGAGTTGCCTTGCTTAGGAAAATGCCAATTCCTCCACTGTATTCGGTTCCTTTACCAAAGTATAACAACAGATTACACCACAGGGTGATTTTAATTGACCAGCACCAGTCCATCTCACTTCACTCAGTCTCAGCACATCTAGTCCACATCTAAACGCAATGATAGGGCGGACACTTCCGGACACTTTTCAGCCTTGCTGCTGTGTCCCGACAAAGCCTCAAAATTCCCCGATTTTTCAACAAGTTTTTATCCTAGTTTAATTATCCTAGTTAGCCTTACTTAGGTAATGATTCTCAATGAATTCACTTCATCCTAAACCATCCTCCATTTCTTCCTTCAATCTCCTAATTGAACATCTTCCTTGTTGTGTAACAAACCCCAAGAGTAACATTTTGGATGCACTCCTCTCGGTCCTAGCATCAATTTTTAATACAAACTTCATTTATCATTGTTAAATCAGAGGGTTACAGCAACAAGAGTTGTCCCTATATTTTTTTTGTTTGATTAAAAAACTATTAAGGAAGTGAAAAGCAAATTTCTATAAAATAGACTTGTCACTAGAGGTTACTATTCAATTGAATATTAAAAATGCATTAGCAACAATTTCTTGGACGTAACCCTTCTTGTGTTTTTTCAAATGAATTCTGGTACTGGTTGTTAAGGATGTTTATATTGATGTTTATATTTTGGGAAGGATGGTGCTACTAGGGTACTTCAGGAGTGTTGAACTGGAAAAGTTCATGAAACACTCTCTTTATAACAATTATTGAGATACTTTCCCAGAAAACAAACGGTGTAAATCACTCTAAGGTCAGGACGGAATCACTCTAAGGTTCTAGAGTCTAGAAGGAGCCAATATCACATGATTATTGGAGGTTAAATAGCTCGACCATTTCTTCATTCAACAATCCACAAATTCGCCAAATCCATCTTCCTTTATCCCAAGAAAAATCTTCCATATTGATAATCATTTTCGGTCCGCCACTGAGCGAGGTGCAGACACTGCTTTTAAAATTGTACAATTTTCAGATTTGTAACTATGCCTTGGCCGAACTTTGGTACATTGAGTCTATGTACCAGTGGATAAAAATAGTTCATATGCTAGGGGGCATTAGGGGCACGGGCCTCCCATGTCTAGAATTGATCAACCATTTAGTTTATAACGTATTTAATTAATTTTTACTCAGGGGCTACACTCCTAATATAGATTATGAAGCTGACCACGGCAACGAAGCAATAGAATCATATTTAGAAACTAAATAGACAGCCACTTAGCGGAAACAACCAAGTTTGTTAGTTGGCTGCCACTTCCCGGATGGACTAAAATTACGTAATAACTAGTTGATGGCAAGTCTAATATCCAGTTGATATCGAGTTCTAACCTATTTTTGTCCACTCGGGCTATTGTTCTAAGTGTACTATCGCCATGCTGAAGTAACATTTCGATTTGTTCCGATCTGGCAAACTTATGGTCAATGGCACGTTGGTCTACGAAATACAGTATTGTGTCATGGAACAAATTGTAAGCAACACTGCTCTAGAATAATACTGGAATATACTTAATTATTATCGATCAATCGACTTTGAAGGATCATTTATGCTAGATTGATCCACTTTAGATGATAAGACCAATCATATTCAATAGTCAGTTCTACAAAACCTTCCAAAAGTTCATCCAATTTCCAGGTAAACATCGAACAAAAAGGCAACATCAACAATAACTTTCCCAAACTCACTTTCATCATGAAAAGCAGCAAAGAAATGCTACAAAAAATTGATGTGAATGGCATGATGATGAAAATAACAAAAAAAAAGTTTTTCTCAATTTTCTCATGTTTAAATTACCTAATTCAATTTTTCAATTTGTGAAATAGAAAAGGAATTCCACTTGCTGATAATGCTGTGTAACGAATTTTTCTACATTTCTTTTATTTTCTGGGTCAAAATTAAAAATTCCATTTGTAAGTGAAGGCAATAAAGAAAGAAGTGTAAATGTTCACTTCTTGCCTTTTGTTGTTTTATTTGTTTCTGGGGTGTCAGAGGGGTAGGAAGTGGATATTTTTGGGGAGAGTGGAATTTATAGTTCTTTTGCATGAAGGAGCAATATTAAGGTAATTTGAGGGTTCTTTTTTTGGGGATTTCAAAAGGAAATCTTGATGAATTTTTAGGATTCCTTTGAGATTGGTTCGAAGGTAAGCCTAACCAGGAAGGCAGATGACATAGAAATTGCTAAAATACAACCTTGGGTCAACCTAACTCTAATCCCTGATCACATTCAATGAAATTCAGTTTCAGGACCGAAAGTGGTCCTAGAGCTGGATTTTTGGCAATTTTTACGCCATGTGTTTTTTGGCTAAAGCAGAGTTGACAGGACTCCAAGGGGAACCTAATTTGTTGGACTCCAATGAGGAACACGGATTCTTAAAGTCGTTTCCTAGACTTTATTCTATTCTACTCATTTATGGGCTTATTTGCTTTATTTAAAAACCCATTCTTAGTCAAAGCGTAGCCAGGAAAGTAGGGACATTGAAATCTACCACCTGCCCCAAGTCAACTTGGGTATGGAACCTTAGAGCTTCATTTTTATTGAAGATAACCATTCTGAGAAGACAAAAGGACGTATTATTACCAGGGTCCTTCAATTGATCGAAAATCGATCATGATCGTGATCGTCGATCTGATCGAAAAATGATCGATCGATCTTCGATCATTCGATCATCTGTTTTACTTTCTGATCGATTGATCGATCGATCAAAAAAAATTTTGATCGATTCGATCGCGCGATCGATCGATCTTTGATCGAAAAATGATCGATTGATCACGATCATTTTTCAGCTTTGATCGATCGATCACGATCATTCGATCACAAAATGGAAAAAGTGATCGAATGATCGACGATCTTTCGATCATTTTCGATCACATGCTCGAATTTTTTTACATTTTTGATCGATAAATCAAAAAAATTTTTTTCGTTATAATTTTCTAAATTTTCCTTAAATTTTCAATTTTCCGCTTTTATTACATCAATCTAAACCCATTCCTCCATCTACTGATGCTAATATAAAATGTAAACGGCCATTTATGAACCTCATGGATTAAAAAATCCATAAAAATTTTGCAAAAGTATTAGAAGCTTACTAAGAACTAAGGATTTCAATCCCATCATTGATTTTTTGGTATTACGATATTCAGAAATTATTTGAATTTTCAATTTTTTGTTCAAAATTCAACAGTGCATCGGAAAAATAATAAAAACGATAGTTTTGAGTGTTGATGCACTATGCATCTTTGTGAAAAAAATGTTTTCTGAACTTTCAAATCTTAATGCATAGCAAAACTCCTATTTTTATACATCAGTACTCAAAAGAACCATTTTTTTAAAACTTCCATAAAGCATTTTGCATGAAAAAAAATCTTTAAAGGCAGGGCTTTTGAATACAGCCTGGAAAATATTGGAATCAAAAGTCAATGCTTTTTTACACAATCAAAATATTCTCGATCACGATCATTTTTTTTTGATCGCTCGATCAAAAAAATTGATCGTGATCGATCGATCATTTTTCGATCAATGATCGATCGATCATCGATCAGTCGATCAATTTTTTGACTTGCGATCGATCGATCAGTTGATCGATCGATCATTGATTGAAAAATGATCGAGATCGATCGATCATTATCGTTCAATGATCGATCGATCATCGATCATTCGATCATTTTTTCCATTTTTGATCGAATGATCGATTGATCGATCGATCAAAAAAAAAGTTGATCGATTCGATCGCTCGATCGATCGATCTTTGAACGATTTTGATCGATTTTGTCGATCTCGATCGCATCGATCACGATCATTGATCGTTGAAGGTCCATGATTATCACTATTTAAAGGCAATTTAATGTCTAGGACTTCGAAGAATTTACAGCTTAACAAGTCTAAAACGGCATCAAAAAGGCGCCTTTAGAAGAGTGCACAATCCAAATTGGCATCCATAACTCAGAATCTTGACAATTCTGCTCTAAAGAACGCAGTAGAGGAATGGAGTAATGCCTGACAAATTCATCACACCCCCTAAATGCACCCCTGCCCACACAAACACAATTGAAAGTGAGTGAATGCTTCTGACAAGGAAAAGAGCATTAAAATGAAACAAATTTTCACAATATCAAATATTTAATGTAAAAAAACCTTCAACTTTCAATGTACATAGTCTCTCGATACACATTTTACACCGTTCGTAATCTAGGTGAGAGGGTGGTGCTGTGTGTGAAAAATTTAAAATTCAGTTTGCGTAAACAACCCGACGGTGCAAAAGTTGATGCCTTTAAATTACAAATAAATTTATTTCCTAACATAAAAAAATCAAGAAAATTTCCCACTTTGTGATGAGAATGAAAAATTTATTATTGTTGCCAATATTCCTTGACTTTAACAAATTTAGAAATTCCTGTAAAAATTGCCAATAAAATTTTGTTGCTCTTTTTTTGTTGTCTGCGTGAAAATTACTTTACATTTATCAATAGATGCTATATTAGACTGAATATAAATTGGGTAGAAATAGGGGAAAAATAAGAATTTTTATTTATTTCCATTCCGGTTTCAATTTCATTTTAAATGCGTGTGTTAATGACACATCAAAGGCTCTGAAAAATTGCAAAAATACATGCGAAAATTTTCATTTTTTTTCCTATTTTTTCCTCTACTTTCGTATTTTGTTGGTGAAACAAATAATCATCGTTGAAATGAGGAAAATTGTAGAATTGAAAATAGAGAGGCAGGAGGAGTTAAGGTTGGAATTATGTGAAAATTTCATATATTCTGTGTGTGGAAATAAATTAAATTTGTGGTGAACGGTTTGGAATGGAAAATTTTTAGATCCTCATTATTGATGCTAATACAGTTTGAAGTCATGAAAACGCATTAGTGTGTCGATGGTAACAACAGTAGATGATTTGGTAAAAAGTTTATATAATCTGGAAAAACTTCATGGCAAAGGAAAATGGATAATCCCTTCCGTAAAGCACATGGTGTTGAAATGGCCGAAAATTCGGCACTAGGATAGCTCTGGTTCTGGGTCAAATTTAATGAAATCCGCCCTTAGCCTTAACCTCAGACTAGATAAATTAAATTGTAAAGTCATTCTGGAATCCGGCTTGACCGTGGTTTAGGTCAAATTTCTTAGAATATAGCCTAAAGTCACGCTAAAGTGGTTTCGTTTTTTCAGTCATTTTAATGCCATTTAACTCCCTAGTCTAAATAGACACTTATCTGAAAATTGTAAGAATTGATTAATTGTATACTTAATTAGAATTCTAGATTTTACACTACAAGTTAGTTAGTATGACTAGAATTCAACACCAACACAACGTGGCTCTGGCATGGTGCCTGATTTAAACCTAATCTGGTAAGAGTCATTCGAATCTGGGCCAAGTATGAGTCATTTTGGCTAGGTACTGTATTTTCTGTCATTTCTAAGACGTGTTCTTTCCGGAATAATTTTAAGTCTTAAATCAAAGAATTAACAAAGACTCAGTCAGAATTAGGCTTTTAGCATAAATTTGTAGGATTTGGACAGGAACATCAGCCTGCATTCCCTGCATTTTAACTTGGCAGGTCCTGCATTTCCCGTGTTTCAACTGAACAAACCAACTTGAATACTTATGCACCACTTCTACATTTAACGTGAATCATCAAAAATAACCGAATTAAATTTGTATAACAATGGATTATTAATAGACTAATATTCCTATTTATTTTTCAATAACTATGTCAAGGCAGTTATTAACAAAAAAAGCAAACAATCCTTCCGGCTCAATTTTAAATGCAAAATAATTAAATTTTCAAAAACTAAATCCCAAAAGTAAAGAAAGCCAACCTAATTCCGACTACAAAAAAATCGATACAAATTACCATTAATATTTAAGCAGTGATTTTAATTGTTTACTTCGAAGTCTCTAAGAAGTTCCACAAATACTGTCTCAGTCAGAAGTGAAAGTAAGTAAATATTTAAAAGGAATTGACTAAAAGTAACCCAATCAATTTCAACTAAGACCGTAGCAAGAAAATCATTTTAAATTAAATTACTTTCCCAAAAAAAAGTCGAAGCAATGGAAGAGGATTTATGCGGTGTGGTCTTATAAGCCTCTCCTCATCATTCAACAGCACAAAAAAAATTTTTTTTCAATATAATTGCTGACTGTCACATGAATATTATTGAGCTGAGAATTTACGCAGCTGTGATTTTTGTAGAGCACATTTAGTATTCAATTAGGGATTAATTATTTTTTTGTTCCATCGTATTTGCACTTTTTTCCTCATTTCCTTCTTTGTGCTGTGTGTTTTCGCACATTTAAGCCATAGAAAATAAGAAATTACTTAAAAATGGCAATGGGGTGTGTGGGTAGAGGGGTACATTTATAACATCATCCCATAGATTCTAATTAAAACTTTTATTCTCATCTATCTCGTCATGATTGTGTGCTAAAAAATCTGAGAAATTGAATGAAAAACCTTCTTGAGTGGAAAAGCTCTTCATCTACTTCTTACTTCCTTTTACTGAATTGTCTTTAGGTTTTTTTTGAAAAAATAAAATTACACTCATGGAAAATGTTGTTGAATGGAATTGTAAAGAGATTTGTGGGATTGCAAGAGGATTAGGCGCACATTTTTATTGAAATATTTGACTGTGCTGACTGTTGATGAGAGGCATTCACTTATGATGTAAAGGTTAAGATTTTTAAATATATTTCATATAGAATATTGAGTTTTGATCTACTTGATGGAGTCATCTTCAGCATAAACTGGGGTTATAGGGATTGATTCATTTCAATTTCGTATTAAGCTAGATTGTTTCAAACCAGATTCTCCTTTCGGGCGTCAATTTGCCAGGGCTGACCTCAAAACCTGTTGCTAACTGGATTATTTTCTTTGCGAAATCTTGCGTACATAAATTGTAATTGAGTACATTGCAATGTACATTAGGTCTTTAAAGGACTCGTGTCTCTGAAGTGTGTAGAGCTTACAAGTGTTTCGGATCCACTATTAACTGTAAGAAGTTACGAAATGAAAGGTTTTTCAAGGAGGCGGTTCTGTGCCCCCAACCAGGGCTCTTGACTGTAGGTGAAGAAGGTGTGGTACAACAGATTGTTGATCGCAGTGCCTCTATCTCATAAGGCTATTCCTTTTATGCATTAAATATCTTAAAGGCAGTTAGACACTGGACGGAAGTCTAAGCGACAGCCCACGGAGCCTATTGCCGTGTTTAGAATTCGTCCTAAGCTGGATCAGTCTTAAGACTACTTCTAAAGTTTTTAATTCCAGCACTTTTTCATCATTGCTCACACACTATTTCCCATCCTCTTTAGTCTACCTCGAGAGCCTACCTCCTAAACACACCCCTGATAATATCTAAGAATTAAAGAATTTTCCCGAATACTTAATTGCCTGGTCAAAACTTCGACTTCCTAACTTTTCTCGAAAATTCAAATCCCTATAAAAATTCTTCTCGAAAACTTCTCATTGAGGCTTCTACTTCTTCACAAAATTGGCTTGTAAAACCTCAATAAAGACTATTTTCCTTAATTTTAATTTAAAATATCATCATCATCATCATCATGACAGTAGAAATGTCTGTTTGCCAAAAAAAAAAAAAAACCTTTTTCCACTTAAACTGAAGAAGTAGGAAGTTATAGAAACAGAGAAAAGTATGAGACACAATATAAGACTTGAAGTAGGTATCCAACAGCAACAAACCATTAAATAATGTAAAGAATCTAATATAATAGGAAAGTAGCAACGAATGGCTGCTTCAAAAGACAATGAAACTTACTCAAAATCTCGTTAAAAATTGTCTTAGGCATTTTTTGTTGGATGTGATGTGAGTCGACTGAGGTAAAAGGTTATAATGCCATTATTGTTAATAATAATATAAATATAGTTATGAAGCTTTATGAGATGAGAACTTTTTATTATTTTATATCCCTTTATAGTCTGTTGCTATACCACAAAAGGTGGTCTCCCTTTCTTGCCGTCTTGAAATATTAAAAAAGTAAGATTTATAATCATTACAGAAAATTAATTAATTACGGAAACATAAACGGAGACTACTGGAATGAACAAAAAAATGAGGACAAACTTTTTGATCAGGTGCCTGCCTGAGCACCTTTTCAAGTTGTTACAGAATAAAAATTATAATTAATAAAAGTGACACACAAGAGGAAGTGAAAGAACAAATAGGAGGTATTTTGGAAGTATTTGGAGAATGTTTGAGTATGGAACGCATTTTGTGATTCTTGGGAAGTGCTCCTTGAGTGTCTAGATATGATTAGATACTTTGAATTGATATCTATATGTAAATTGATGTCAATTAGAATTAGAGCTTGAACTGAGCTCGAGTCGACGAGTCAACATTGAAAGTGAGCATCAATTGGCAGGCGGAATCCGTCGAAGTAAGTAAGTAATAGGGTGAGTATCTTGTAAGGGTGAATTTGTGTATTCATTGTTAACTGCTTCTTTGTTAACTGCTTTTTCCGGAAATTTTTTGGTCTTCTTTGCGAGTACGACTTCAGGTTGGAGAATATTTGGCATGGAATTGTCACTTACTTAGCACTATGCTATGGCTTTATGACATTGATTTTGTAAAATATTTAAGGTATAAAGCAAGCGATAGGCTTAAAATTGGCAAACCAACGATTGAGCCAGTTTCAGACGACATTTGAGAGAAGCCATGGCTCACAATTGATCCGTACGGTCAGTTAAAATCAGAAATAACTCACCAGTCAGCCAAATATTCCACAGCTACCCCAAAATCACTTCCAACAAAAAAATTGCTACTCTAATAAAAATTTTCTTCTCGCTTAAATACTTTTAATTCTTCAATCCAATTCCCCTCGCGACTCGAACGATACACATGAATGTTAATTTCAAATTATCTAAGACGACATCCTCTCCCTACTCATTTGTCATCCTTTTTGCCATCTTTCCGATGTCAGCATGAGTTGAGAGTTAAGTCTTAAGCCAGATATTAAAAGGGGTAAAGAGGAACAAAAACAAAAGAGGATTTTTTGTTGCTACACAAATGAGATTTTCCGATAATGGATTTCCTTTTTTTTGGTATGATAATGAACGACGGCAGCAGCAGCAAAAAAAAAAATCTGTTAATGGAAATTCGAAATCCTCTAAAGAGTCGTTATTCATAAAAAAAATCATATTAATACATAATCATGACATAAATAGGTATAAAATATCCAAATTACTCATCCCCAACTAATTCACACACAAGTTCCCATCCAGTGATGGATAAGTCACCATTCGAAACTCGTACACAGTCAACAGCATCACAGCATATTGAGTTTCTGTGTAAACAATCAATCTAAATTTCTCTCGACCATCAAAATAAATTAATTCGTCGGTTTGATGATGTTGTGAATGCCACACTTCTGGGACTTACAGTGAGTATAAAATAGATAGAGGAAAAAAGTGGCGGTTCAACAATAGATAATTTAGCTTCTTAATTTACTCGGATCTGGGTTGTTGTTTTTAGATTTAGCTGAAAGACTTTGATGGATGAGTATTTGGATGTGGATGGTTTGTCCTGGTGTTGGATTAAAGGATGTCTATGTTTATGAAGAGGCTGGTGTTGCATCTTGAACATATAATGAGCATGTTCATGATTATACTCACAAAATTGAACATGGTTAATTATGCTGATTGAGAATGACCTTAAACACGCTAGATGAATATGCTAATTGTCTGTAAATTGATCATCAAATGGAATGGGACACTCAAACCCAGTGTTGGTCTCAAATTATACTCTGCTACACACTGTGTCTCAAAATTTCAGTTAGATTACGAAAAATATGGCGACATCCCCAGTAGCACTAGTTGGTTGATCAATCCAAAATCCGACCCAAGCCGGCATCATGTCAAGATCATGTCAGCCTGGTGTCGGTTGATCAATCCAAAATCTGACCCAGGCCGGCATCATGTCAAGATTATGTCAGCATGGTGTCGGTTGATTAATCCAAAATCCGACCCAGTCCGGGATCATGTCAATATCATGTCAGCCTGGGTTCGGACTTTGGATTGATCAACAACTAGTGCTTTTTGGGGGGATTCACTTGAATGTGTATGGATTCTTTAGCAAGAGTTGGGTAAGTAAGGCCTTACAGTCACAAATAACCTTCTCTGTTAGTACCGGACTAGTTTTGACGGTTTGACATGGCTAGATCGCACCATTGGAAGGAAGATTAGATGCTTGGATAGGAGATGCTGAAGGCCAATGTACACCTCTATTACGCATCACCATCCTTTCCAAACCTTAAGCAACTAAGAAGAAGAAATAAGTCAGTAAAAAATGCATATTAAAAGGATATAACACATCCTCAAAAAACCCGCTTAAACAACACTTCCTTACTCGTCCCTTAAAAATTTCTTATTTTTTTTATAATAGCAGTACAAGCATCACCAGCAGTTAAAAAGGACTAAAGTGTAGAAAAAAAACACAAAATTTCTTTTAATTAAAATTAATTACCCGCTTCATTAATCATTGGACAGCAAATGGAACACATCATGTTCATTTCTCTTCATCCCTCTCTCGCTCGGCACTCTCTCCTTCCTCATTAATTCAGCTCCTTATAGACCACAAAATTTAAATTTTTCACGATTTACAAGAAAAAGCATAAAAAAAAGTTGAACTCAAATTTTTTTTTATTCCTTCTGCACTCTTTTTTTTGCGGACGGTTTTAATAGAAATTTATGATTGAGGAAAATTGTTCATAAATTATGCTTTTGTTTTTTTTTATTCATTTTCCTCCACGGTTTTTTATGTTGCAAAAAAATAAAATCCACTCAATAATAAAGTTTGTTTTATTATTTTCCTCGAATGAACTTTTTGTTCCTCTTTCAGTGCTTTTGAGAAGAATGACGCTTGTTTCTTCAGTTTGATCGGCTGGCAGGGTGGCTGGGTCGGTGAGTTGCTGGATGAGTAGTGAGATCAGCAACCAGACATCGTACAGAGCTTTGGTTTGAAGCATTAGCTGATACCACTGATTTACTGGCTATCGATGGATTTGGTAGCTTGGAACAATGATTAAATGCTTTGTAAATTCACTTTAATCAACTAGGTGGGTGGGTGTCTGGCTGAGTTCTTAAATCTCAGCAACTAGACATCGTGCAGAGCTCTGGTTTGAAGCATTAGCTCCGTATAACCGAGTTACTATCTTATTCATTGTTTTGGTAACTTAAAATAATGATTAAATGCTTTAATTAATGATTTTTCAACTTTCCTTACAAAAAATCCACGTTTTTTCAATCATTGCAATTTTGAAATTTTTTCAACCGTTAATTTTCAAAATAAACTTAACCGTTAATTTTCATACAATTTTGAAACTGATTCTCAATAGTTTTCCTATTCTTCTTGTATTGCACTTTCTTTCTGCTAATCTAGTTCTGAATTCTGTGCCAAAATGCGCTTAAGCCCCGCCACCAACAACCCTTCGACTTTCAACATTTTTTTTTGTTGTTGCTGCTGCCGTTGCATAGATTCAGAAGTTCATGTTTTTTTATTGATTTTTATTGAATATAATTTTTTATATATGCACAACTCCTCCTCATGGAACCACAAAAGAATTGTATTTTAGCACTACCGATGGTATAAATTCATTTGTGAATGCAAGTAAAGTCACATAAATTCTCATTCATTAAGACGTGGGCTTTTGTGTGATTTTTTTCATTAATTCTGTTATCTTTGTTCTCTTTCTCTTGTGGCTGTGTTGTTGCTGCTGCTTTTTGGTGAATGCACTTTATGGCGGTGTGCTGCCTCTTTTTTTAGTGCAATTCTGTGGTGTTAATTTATAGTCTGGAAAATTAATATTGAAGAGTTTTTATAATGTTTTGGTAATTGATATATAGGGAGGATTTGTTTGGGAAATGTCTATGCATTTTAGATAGTTTGAAAAGTTATTGTTATTGTGGTCTGTGAGGTTGTTACGGAACATTGAGGAGGTGATTTGATCAGACTTTTGTTTCGATTCTTGTGAAATTTTGGCAAATTTTGTTGTTTTCCTCCAATTTTGGTTAAAAAGTGACTGCCACATGCTTCTAAGTAAACTGCCACCTCGTCTCAGGTGACATATCGTTTACTGATAAACGAAATAGCCGTAATTTTAAAACGATCCCTTAGATAAGCTGGATGCTTATCGTCACAATAGTCGATTCAATCTAAATATTAGAAGAGACTTTTGAGCAAATTGGTGTTTTATAGTCAACAGAATGCTATACGTCATAATATTTTGAAAGAAGCAACAAATGAATAATCTCAACAATCTGCTGTGGAATGACTATTGTCGTTTCGATTGAGTTTTTGATCAAGTTTTTAAAAGTTACCAAAAGCACGAAGCATAGGAAAGACAAAATATCTGAATTCTATTCAAGCAACAGATCATAATTATGACAGATCATTATGACATTCTGGTGGCCCAATATGACGAAAATATAGTGATAATGAATGCATTTATAACATCATCTTCTTTCTTTGTTGCTCTTGCTTGATTCGGTCAGCTTATAAGTCGGTTCTAAGAAGCGTTAAGATTAATTTTTCCTATTTCTAAATTGCATGTCTTCCGTGATTGCATCTGTAACAAGCTCTATTGTGATTGATTTCTAATCAGCTCGACAATCATGCACAAATGAGAATATAGAGTAAATCATTTAAAACACCGAGTAATTAGAATCTAAATTCGATTAGACGTGACTTTAAATTGAGCTCAGGTTGTAAGCATAGGATAATGGCATCCTAATTGCTAAGTACGATGGCATCCTAATGCAATAGTGGAGACACCTTTTTGAACTTTTGGAGTCCGACTCCCAAAGTCCAGTCAACTCTGCTTATAAATTAGAGAATCACAGATTTTCGTCTGTTGTTTTACGAATTAAGTCAAATAGTTCGTAGGTAAATTTTGGACAGATTTTCTTCCACACATCAAAATCAATTCTACTTTGACACAACATGATTGACAACAATTCCTACAATTTCACTAAAAACTAAGTGCCTACATCTATTTACTGCAAATATATTTTATTCCATTTTACTTATCATAACAATAGAGCTTTTAATGCAAGCTTTAATTTCCTTAAATAAGCATAAAGCTTGTTCAAAATTGCCAATTTCATCTCCTGTTTCCTACTTCTTAATTTGATTCCTGCTTAATTCCATACTCGAATGTATCAAAAAAATGCGTTATCATTCCTTCCGCTCCCACAAAAATATAAAGTTCCCGCATTAATTCATTCCCCTGGATTTACGATTCGTTATTTTTCCATTTCACTTGATTGCTGTTTGCTGCCACACACAAAAAACGGCATTGTCATTTTGGAGATATGAAAAACTATGAAAATGTGGGGAGCTTTATGAGCGCTTCCATATGCATGTAAAATAAAGTGTGGAAAATGAAGTGTTGTCAACTGTTTATACAAACACGAGTTGAAGCACAAGCATGTTCTATGTAAACAAAATAAGCTTCCCTAAATACTCCTTTTTCATGTTTCATGTCACCAAATTAACATCTTCAATAATTCATATCACTCATTCAGTTCTACTTTTTACTTTATCCATGTGTATCCATATCATCGCTATCATCGTCGACGTCATTATTGCATGTGTTAGTTAAGCGTTTTTCCTTTTAAAATTTTAATCAACACTTTTCAGTTTGGAACACATGTCAAAGGGCCCGGGAAGTGAATGAGTTTTGGGATAGGCTGTTGAATCGGGTGTGTTGGAGTTGGCTGATATTAGATGTGACAGGAGGTTCTAGTTTAATTATGGTCGACGTACTCATGTCTTAGCAATGAGACGTGCATTGCTAATGATACAGAGCTAGTGATCATACTGGCAATGGCAATTACAATCATCATTACATTAGGGTGAAATGGCATCAGAAGCCTAAATGGTTGAGCGATGGTCTAACCTGCCAAAGATGCTGGGTTCAATTTAAGGTCATGTCTAATTTTCGAAGCTCGGTTTCCATTTCTCCGTTTTAGTTAATTTGCTCGGGTCGTTTGTTGGTGCAGAGTGTTGAGTTCTTTGGCACAAAATATGTTTCCATTGCTTGATATTCAATTGTAACTGGGTAGATTGCAGGGTACATCAGGACGCATGACGTACTCGTGTCTGTGAAATGTGCAGAGGCTGCAAGTGATCATAAGGCTGGACCCTTCAAACATTACGTCATCTCCATAAATAGCTATCACGATCATTGTCAGTGTTAGGGATCTGAAAGGTCACGTGTCGTAGAAATAGCCAAAAATCGAGTACAAACTTGCGTGACTCTGGCTTCTGGCCAGTTTCGACAAAATTCAATATTAGAGGAGGGTCAAGTCGGTCAGTAGCCTGCTTTTCGACCATTTCTATGCCGTATGCTTACCAGGCACCTAAAACAAAATAAACTCTACTCCATTAAATTAAGACACGAAGGAAAATGCTAAAAAATTCCACAATTTTTACTGCATCACTCGGAATCCATCCTGTGTATGTTTAGCTGTTAATTTTTCCTCAAGCATAATTAACTGCAGATGCATGCTTAAGCTGTTTTTCCTACTTTTTTTCATTCTTTTTATAGCTCTATTCGTTGTTTATTTTATTTTTTTTGTGATATGGCACATCATAAGCATGTATATGTACAGCATATGAAGATTATTATGAAGTTTTTATTACCATTATCATTATGATTATGATTATTTAGGGAAAAGTGTAATTACTAGCTTAATAAAATGACATAACTAAGTCATTTGAAACACTTTTATTATCACGAGAGACATTAAAAATGTCACAGAAATGTGAAAAATTGAGCACAAAAAAATGTATAAAAAAATCCAAAATGTTATTAAAAATCTGAACATGAACGGAACGTCACGGAGTTGGACTAAATTTTGTTGATGACAAGACAAACATAGAACATAGAACAAGAATTTTCCATATGTAAATAGCATATAGAAGAGATTATAATTTAGCATTTGTTTATATTCGATGGTACAAAAATTGAAAAAATACATGCACGCTCCACTCGAACTTAAACAACAATGGCAGATATTGTTGATACAACATACAAAAAAATAAGGGGTTGAAGTGATGATTAGAGAGTTTTTAAGGCACATGTATTATGCAAATTTACACATGTACAAACTACTTTAGAGTCTCTTTTTTATATTTGTTGCCTTTTTCTGGTTGTGATGTAGAAAAATTGGAGAGATTAGAATTATTTTTGAGGTTATGATGGGAAATGAGCGCATTTTTGGAATGGTTTATATGTAAAATTGCAATTTTTATTGGATTCTTAAAAGTAGAGATTGAAGTTGACTCAACTCTTAAATGCCGACTGATGAACTCGAGTTTGAAATGTATCTATTGAGTCAGCAAACATTAAAGTGTTTTGATGGTGAAATTGGTGAGTTTTTGACTAAAATTTGGAACGATAACTCAAGGTCGTTTAATCCTCCTCACGCTGTCGACTCAATCGACTTCGAGCTCTAGCCTATACCAAATACCATATGCAGTATTGAAGAAGAAGAATTGAGTTGCTGAGGCTGAAAATCACCATTTCAACAATTTACTGTGTACACGTAAACTCCCCCATCTTCTTCAGTTAAACTTTAAAAAATAATTATCATCTTACTCGATTTTGCCATTGTCATTGTATGATTTATCAATAAACCCCCTCAGTTAGATTTGGTCTAACCTAAAGTATTACAAATGGTACTATAGTCCCTGTTGTTGGTATAACTGATGAATACTTTGCAGATGACCCTTGGAAACTTAGCCCTAAAAAATCAGAATTTACTCATCAATTCACACATATCCCCAATGGGCACTATCCTATCAATTTAAGCATCTTGGCGTTCACTCGGCGACGGGCCAATTGTCTACCCGAAAACCACAAGTCTGTTAATCAATCGAAAATCTGGATCAGAGTCAGGCCAACTTGGAGCCAGATTTTGAATCGATTAACCAATTTGCGTTATTTGGCTAACGACTATATTGTGCTGCTCGGTATATTAATTCCTATCATTCAATTCACACTACAATTTACAGTCGAATCAATAGGAACTAATCATCAATTCACAATTCACACCAGATTCTCATCAGAATTCCTTCAATTAGAATATAATTCAATACAATATCCCATTACATTCACAACATATTATCATAAACAACAACAAGCGCACTCAAAACTCCTTAGAAAACAATCAAAACTTCCCTATCATCCATCGCATATATCAACAACGTGCAACTAATATGCTCAAAGTGCACTCAACAAAAAATCCTTGTCATCCAGAAAAAGAAGAAGAAGAAGATGTCAAAAAACAATATTAGCACAAGTGCACTGGTTAAACATTTAATAAATTCTCAACTTCTTTTTTTGATGTCCTTTTATCCAAGGACTTTGTAGTCGTAACTTTTTATGGAGGTCATTTTGAAGTCTGAGTAGGAACATGAAACACAAAACAAAAACTTGCCTTAATTTCAATTTTATTATTTTGTCCCTTTACTGTTGTTGCTGCTTAGAGATAATGAAACCGAAAAAATTCTCTAAAACTAAATCTCTTCATTATGTCAACAAACAATGAGTAAATAAAAGGAAGTAGTGAGTTACTGGGTTGAAGATTGCGTGAATTTTTTGAAGGGAATTGTAATTTTATTGGTCCTGTAGTCCTGCAGTCTGTAGTCTAAGTTTAGGGGATCCTGTACTTGAAAAATATTAATCTATAGACCCAATTTACATTCTGGACTTTCAAAGATATCGTGGACGAAGAGACAGTATTGTACGAGGTTTTGGTGAATGGCAAACAGATGACAGCAACAAAGCATTAGATGCCATCTGAGGCAATGGTTCACCGAAAAATTCTTTGTAATCTCATTCTGGGTCCTGATCTCACCGGACTTCACCAAACTTCAAATGGACTCCAAAAGTCCGACTACAATGGAAGTAGCGATTTAGATCCTTTGAGATAAAGAGCTGCGCCAAGTGATTCGCGGCTAACGATGGATCGGTGTTTCAATAATTGTGTACCGAAGTACTAAACCACTCCGCTACAAAACGCTTCTACTCACATAGTTACAGCTAAAATAAAAACCTAGA
>NW_027226359.1:0-30810 GCF_022539635.2 Chironomus tepperi | reverse complement strand
TAACTCTATTTGCATTTATTTACCTTCATAAAAGTATTTGAAAAACAAAAATGCTTTTATTCCAAAAGTATATTCCTCAATTTGTTATTTCTATTTCTCATACATGTAACTCGAAAACTGTGAAATATATTTTTTTTGTTTGTTATTCTGAGTACGAGCATTCATCAACTTCTGTTATTCCTTTCAATTTTGATGATGTCAATGTAAACATGCATTCTTTGTATCAAGCTGTGTTCATTTATCTTCTCTCTAAAAACTTTTCCATTCACAATTCTCATTGGTAAATATCGCGTGCATAAGGAAGCATAATAATTATGCTGCAATGAGTTTATTAAGAGTAAATGTATGAACATATATGTTGGAGCTCCTGTGTGTATTTTTAATTAAATTCTTCGTATTTTTTTTAATCATTATAATATAAGTTTTGTTTAAAATTTAAATACTTTACAAATTTTAAATAACTTTCAGGTTTAGACACTGTTTAGACATCAAATGACACAAATGAAGCAGTCTCAACAGAGAACATTAGAGGCTCAGCTAAGTATCTTATTTTAACGCCAAATGGAAACCATTTACAATCGACAGAATTATGGACGCTAAATTTAGGCGACTTTCAATTAGTGACGGAGCCTTCTTAATTTGTGTCGCTGTGTCAAAAATAGTAGACACGACTTTCACAATGACTGATGATTCTACAAAACTTTGAAAATTTCACTTGAAAAATGAATGCATTTTTGCTCAAACATTTCACACTTTGCTCTACATTTTAAATACAATGCTGTAATGGCATCAATGAGTAGCTATCGCAGGTTGTCGTTTTTCATTTTAAATACAAAAGCGCACTACTACAATATGTTCATATCTATTTATGTATTCCTGAGAAAAATATGCACAAACTCACTAATGAGTTTTATTTTTAAGCGAAAGAAAATTCAACAGAAAAGTCATTTTCACTATTTCCATTCACATTTTAAGGTGTGACGTAGTCTAAAAAACTGAAAAACTGAAAAACTGCATGAATGAATGACGTTGAACTAGATCAGTGATGCACCTCTTGTCGTGGTACAAAAAAGGTTGTCCATTGAAGTAGATCCGTGAAAAGTAGCAACGAAAAAAAAAATGTTCCAAACGAAATTCTCACCAGTTTGAACATTCGTTGCTTTTTATTCTCTTAAATAAGGAATTCATGTATTTTTCAATACGTGAAGTGAAAACAGGAACATTTAATATAATTGAAAAATGGAAAATTGCACATAAAATTGAGAAATATATTTTGTCACGTTGTGAGTTATGCAATAATGCTTGCTCATCTTAATACAAATAAAGAAGTTTGTCAGATCAGCAGGTTACTTTTCATTTATCATTGTATATGATATGCATATTGTACCTGAGAATTATTAAATCGAATATGATATTATACTTTATTGTATGATATGAATGAACAAGCTTTCGTGTGAAATAATCTTATTCTGAAATATTCTAATAAAATAAGAGCATTAATCTGGTATTTGTGTTCATGCATGAAAAGAATAACAATATTATTGGGTGACTAACTTTTTGTGCTTAGTTGATTTCATTTTAGAAGTTCTTTTATAAATATTTCTGGATTTTGTCTGGACCAAAAGTTTATTTTGATTCATATTGAGCTTAATAATCTTCAGCATAAAAGTTATCTACCCGAGCGACACAAACGAAGATCACTCGACAACAGAGTTTCAAAAGCTCTAAGTAGAGGCGGATTGTGGTGTTCAACACATCCATTGGGTGTTAATGAAGGGGTTTTAAAGGAGCTTTTTCCATTCGTGTTACTCGGACTATAACGGTTATAACGTGCGATAAAAATCATCACTCTTAGCACCCCAAAAAAAAATTCTCAGATCATAAACAAAACCTAATACTTCATTCCTGAGAAACATAAAAAGTTTTGTAATTAAAACACGCATAAACTTGAGCAGAAAATGAAATCAAATTTTCCCTATCACTGAGCCACAACCCCAACTTGCAGAAATTAATGAATGGATGAAATATTACGCACATTTCTTATACTATACACATTTAAGCTAATTTTATTTCTGTAAATCTTGTTAAACTGAAGAAAAATCTTCTCATTTATTGCGATGTTGATGGTTAAGGAATAAGAAAAATAAGTATATCTCATCCTAACGCAATAAAATTATTTTCTTGAGGAACAAAATAAATATCTTATGAAAGGAAAAGTTAGTGATTTTCTTTTCGTATTAAAGAATGAATGAGCGTATGATATAACGAAAAATATAGGTACATAAATAATAAATTTTTGTTTTTTATATGTTATAGAAAAGGAAAATAAAAGGTTGAATATAATTTTGATGACATTTTCAAGGGTAAACAATTTTTTATGCTTCATGCTGTTAAGCATTTACACATAAACTTGTTGTTTTCTGGCGTGGGAGATCTTTACTTTGAAAATGTTTGAGTTTTTTAGAATTTTATTCAAATTGGGTGATTAATGGAATATTCCTTGTAAATCGTGCAATTTTCGCTCGATGACCTGACTTGAAAAATTCGTGTAAATATGCCAATTAATGCTATGCATAATTTCCTCAGTCATGGAATGTCGAATGAAAATTTGCTTCATTTTAATAATGACTCTTACTCTTGTACCTTTCAGAGCAATTAAAGAGTTATATTTAACCTCTCATTTAATTAACTCTCTAAAATTCAATGACTACAAATGATTCTCTTAGACGTTTGCAGTTTTTCTTCCTTCTTCAGATTTAAGTCTTATGAAGTAAAATGCTGAAATGACTTTTCTGCATACTTATTTACGGATTATGGCACTTAAAATGAAGAATATTTCCTAAGCTTGTCCCTGAATGTTTAAATACCTTGATTCATAAGTTTGAAAATTGTAGAACGCCACATTCTGACTAATTTACATTATACATTAATCATATAAAGTTTTTAACTCTTTTATAATCATATAAAAGAACGAATTATTTTCTCAAATTATTAGTAGCAATTCGTTATGTGGGTTCTGTCATTTCAAAAACTTTAATTTATATCTTGTTAAACTTTTGCAATAAAAGTAAAAAGTTTACTTTTGGTGATGGTCCCATGAGCTTTTTGAGGAAGAAAATTCAATCAATTTAATTTAGAGCTCTGCAAAACGGTATGCACAAGTATGTGCATCCATTTCTACTGCCTTAAAATATTAAATTGCTATTCATGAATAACCTTGCACTCTGAATTACGGATACTTGATTTATATGCACAGAGCATTATGAATTATTTTTTAACTATGAATTAAATTTCATATTAATATTGGCCAGTGTCACCTCACGTATACCTTTACCTAATTTAATCACGTTTCCCAAGATCGAGAAAATATAAAAAATTAAGCATGGCTTATTTGATGCCTAAATGGAAATTTAGTTTTATTGAAGTAATAAATCAAATTTATTGAAGCAAAATTCAAAAGCTATAAAATCAACACGTAATTTGTTCATTATTACATTAATTTTGGGTTTTCCTCAAAAATCGAGTTTTATAACCGTTGAAAGTCATAAAGTTCAGGAATAAATGATTAATCTATGCTGATAACATATCTTAATATTATTTTATATTATCCAGGATGTCGTTCACAAATGACGTCCAACTCAGATGTTCAACATAGACTAAATAAGTAAGTAAGTAAGTTCAACATAGACTATAAAATTAGTATAGATTCTATACAAAAAATCCCTTTTGTTAATAAAATTGTTTTAAAAGAGCACAAAAGATTAAAAATCTATGAACATCGTTTGTGGATGACTGCTTATCTTCTATGTCTTACTGTGCGATTTCATGTATGCAACAGCAGAGAAGCAAGCTTTAAGAAAATTTTTATAACTTAATACCTACCACTTTTTCCAAGTTAAAGCAGTAAATTCAATAAAGGATTTATAATCTGTTCTTCCAAACCAAGAAATTTAATCAATGTCAGTGACGAACCTTAACAGGCAAAGAGGCCACTTTTATATATCGTAGTGGCACTTTTGGACCATTAAAGCATTCTCTTTCCCTGTTAGCGAAACATACTCTTTACTTTAAATTACAAAGCAGCTTTTTCACGAGCACGGAAGTTGACTAAGCGAGTGTTATACTCAAGATCGCAACATTGACGTCACAGATTTTATGGTATTAAGACTTTAAATTTTTCATAAAATTCTAAAAGAGCGAAAAAACCCAGAGTCTCATTAAGAATTTACAACGAAAAGGTGAATTCAATCATCGCAAAAGATTATAGTCGAATGCAATAAAATAAACCGACATGTGAGAATCATTGATATATCCTCTTACGTTTATATTACATTTTAAATTATAGATATACAGCTCTCAATAGAATTTTATTGAAATTGAGAATCTTTTCTATATTTAAATAGAAAATAAAAAATGTAAACCTTTTAAAAGGGACTCGAGATGAAATTTAAAATTTAATTGGACATAAATATTCTTACTTGTAAATAATCAAGATAAATAAAATAGAAACAACCAAAGAAATATTGTGTAACTACGCAGAAACTAATAAAAAGATTGTTCAAGGTAAACATTTTGACATGATGAAAGCTTCACCATTCAACTAATATTGGTCAAGTTATACTGTTACATTCTCATTAGATATGGAAAATTTTCCCTCGACGATGCTTAATTTTAATGAAAACGTGATGAAACATTAATTAAGGAAGAAACTCCTGGTGCTCTTCAATACGTGGGAGGCTAAAAGGCATTCTACGAACAATTTGATTCAGCTTTTTTTCATTGAATAAAATGTTATTTCGGTCCTAGTTGAATACTCTAAAAAAGAGAGACGAATATGAGAAGGAAATTGAAATAATTGTGAATCCTTTTCAGACTTTATTTAAATAGAAAGCTACAAAAATAAATTTCATGTGATATTTAAAAAGAAAATAATTTAAGGATTTTGTTGACTTTGTGATATGTAATTAAGGAGACAGACCGCAATTATCAATTTTAGTACCAATGAAATAACAACTGCTTTAAGGGTTTCTAATAGAAAGTTTTATTTCAGAAAACTTACAATTTAATTGAATTCCTAAAGGGTTTTATTTTTCGACATTTTCGACTTAAAGCATCAGAGAAGGGTCGAAAATCGTAATTCACTGCGCGATGCACATTAAGCATTAATTTCAAAAACAAATCTCAATTTGCAACTTAAATTTAATTACAATTGTATTATTTTTAAGCGTAGAATTCCAAGTCAGGTCGTTGTGAATCGTTGACAATCCTACCCTAGACTTCATTTGACCTTGCATACAAAATCTTAGCCGGATTCGAGATCTGTCAAATATCATCAAATATTTAAAACTAATTTCTTTTTTAGGTCCTTAAAATCTTTTTAAAATTTAAACAATTTATGATGAATTTATCAATAAATATAAAAATAAGATTAAGCAATGAATGTAAAAGTAATTTTAATGCCTACGCCTTCACATTTCAATCGACTTATGCATATTGAATTGTTTGAGAATCGATTTTCCATTTCATTTGCTTTTCACTTTTTCGTTGTTCAATTCACGTTTTAATTTTTTATAGAAATATACTGAACCTGTACAAAAAGAAAGAAATTTGAATCGTTTTTATTTTTTGCTTGCTTTTCTTTGAAGCACTTGTTACTGAATAAAAATAAGAAATAGAAATAAAGATGGCAAAGAAATTTTTCCGTGACTTTCAGCCGATAAATCAATTTTCCTCCTTAGTCGCTCTTTTGACTTTTTTTTGAAGATTTATCGTTGCAAAAATAAGTTGACACAGCAACATTCACAGAAAAGTAAGATTCCTTCCCAATACAATCTATGGAGAACCATTCAAACGTAGTGAAAACGTCAATTCCATTTTTAGATTTTTAAGGTTATTTCCTTCAAAAAAAATTGATACGATTGAATTTTATCTCAAAATTCGAATAACAATTTGATCTGACTTCCATGATATGACGTACATCAAAGATGACATTTTTAGACGCTCTTTTATCTCAAAATATCCATGCAATTTTGTTTTAAAGAAGTCAATGCTATAGAACCCCTCTTTTTACAGCTTTAGCTACATAAATGAAGAATGGTCCGACATTAGAATGCTGAATGCAGGCGACCTCATTTGTATAAAAGAGCTTTAATAGAAACTTAAAAGCACCTTGGCGGAGACTCCTTTATTTGTGTCGTTGAGGTTAAACATAATTTTTGAAAAATGTATACCTGGAGGCTTTTAAAAGATAAAACAATTTGGGATCATTTCGATTGTCTGTATACATCAATTTGATGCACACTTGTTGCCTGATGTTTATCAATATGTCATTTTTTGCCTGTCATCAATGTTATTGAAATGTTTATATTCAATAAAAATTTATTTGAATCAAATCCATTCAAATCGGTTGTATTTGACAGATATTAATAAAATGTAATATTTGGTGTTTATAGGTTTGTGTGATGGCTTTAAAATGACTGTATATTGACTGCAATGATGTT
Source organism: Chironomus tepperi (assembly GCF_022539635.2). NCBI lineage: Eukaryota > Metazoa > Arthropoda > Insecta > Diptera > Chironomidae > Chironomus > Chironomus tepperi. The sequence goes on along the minus strand of NW_027226359.1, from coordinate 24,310 downwards.
TTTTATCCCACTATAAACTGTAGATAAAGGCTTGAGTTTGGCGGTTTGGCGAATACTCAATCGTTAAACTTTCATTAACCCTGAGACGCACATAAGCTCTGAATCTTTCAGATCTGAATATCTCGAGTTCATTATTTTATATAATGACTGCAAGGATTAATATTAATCTATTCAGTTCTGTTTCTAACAAGAAGCAATGTTACCATGGTGATAATTATCAATGAGTAATGACTTCAAAAGTGTTGATGCTGAAAAGGTGCTGTAACACGTGTATATATTAACAAAATTTAAAATAAGGATACACGCAATTTGCTGATAAATAAATAACACAAACAAGAGCTTTTAAATCGTTTAATTAATCTGTCGGTAAGGTAAAAGAAGAAGAAAATGATTTTCGTGATAGCAAAATATTTTGCTTAGGATTTTCAAAAATGACAACAAGTCTAGATCATCAACCAAAGTTAATTTCATGCTACATTTATTATATAAAAACAAGAAAAATTCTTTCGTTACGAATAGAATGCCTTGAAGAATTTTTCCAGATTTTTCTACTAAATTAGAAATTCATTGAATTCTTGAACTTCATTTTAATGAATTTGGCAGATAATGTGCGTTTCAGTTAGTAAATAAAGGTGCAAAATTAAACAAATTTTTTCGATTGTTTAAATGCTTAATATATTTAATTTTCATGAAGTTTTGGAAATATTTTTCATTAACAAAACAGTAAGCAGTCATGCGACATGTAATTTAATACAAAAATCTGCAAAAAATTAATTAAAAACCTATTAAAAAATTCTTATTGGAATTTAAACTTTCAGCACATAAAAAGCAACTCCTTACCTTCAAAAAATATGAGAACCTGTATGTAAAATATTGTCAAAAAAGAAAAGCAGAACCTGTGAAGTGTAAAAGACATGGAAGTTTAAAAATAGAATTATTTCATGTGATACTTTATCATTTTATACGAGATTGTGAAGAAAACAAAAGAAGCACTGATGGAAAATAAAGCAATGAGACATTATCACATCTCATTTATCTTTTATCGTACATTCATTTATGGTGTATCATTTTGTGTGCTGTCTAGAGGTTCTAACGAAGGAAGTACTAATATTATTTGTCATTATTTAATACAGAGGTATCATCACGGTATATCTTAAACAAAGTTCCACAAACATGTCAAGTCAATTTGATCCTCTTTTGAAATGTAGGACTTATTATATTCACACCGTTTTCACGTGTGAATGTATTGAATTTGTTCAGATTGAAAAATCAGTTTTTTGGATTTTTCGGCAAAACTAAGCACAATGGCAAGTTTTGTTCTATGGCAAAAAGTTTGTGCCTGGAATTCCTCACCACAATCAAAAAACAGATTTGAAATTGGTTGAGGCGTTGCCGAGAAAATCAAAAAATTCGCTTTCTGTAAGCAAGCAAACAAACAAACAAGCAAACAAACAAGTTAATCAGCAAGAAATCTCAATAACGAGACATCGTAGAGACTTCTAGCTTTTTGCTATCGATCCGTGCTGCTCTATAGAAGAGCTGATTAGTTTTTGGGCATGCCAGGAACAGCCGTTGCTTTTAAAAAAGCAAAAAACTTTCGTTTTCATACAAAATATCAAAATCAATGTTTTCTATGATTTTTTGAAACTTTGAACATTGTATGAAAATTACGAAAAATATTTAAAGCCTACCCGCTGGGGCCTGATTCCTCAAACTTTTGCCAAGCGAAGCTTGGCCTACCCGCTGGAGCTTTATCCCTCAAACATTTGCCAAGCGAAGCTTGGCCTACCCGCTGGAACTTGATCCCTCAAACATTTGCCAAGCGAAGCTTGGCCTACCCGCTGGAGCCTGATCCCTCAAACATGTGCCAAGCGAAGCTTGGCCTACCCGCTGGAGCTTGATCCCTCAAACATTTGCCAAGCGAAGCTTGACCACCCGCTGGAGCCTGATTCCTCAAACATTTGCCAAGCGAAGCTGGCCTACCCGCTGGAGCTTGATCCCTCAAACATTTGCCAAGCGAAGCTTGGCCTACCCGCTGGAGCCTGATCCCTCAAACATGTGCCAAGCGAAGCTTGGCCTACCCGCTGGAGCCTGATTCCTCAAACATTTGCCAAGCGAAGCTTGACCACCCGCTGGAGCCTGATTCCTCAAACATTTGCCAAGCGAAGCGGCCTACCCGCTGGAGCTTGATCCCTCAAACATTTGCCAAGCGAAGCTTGGCCTACCCGCTGGAGCCTGATCCCTCAAACATGTGCCAAGCGAAGCTTGGCCTACCCGCTGGAGCTTGATCCCTCAAACATTTGCCAAGCGAAGCTTGACCACCCGCTGGAGCCTGATTCCTCAAACATTTGCCAAGCGAAGCTTGGCCTACCCGCTGGAGCTTGATCCCTCAAACATTTGCCAAGCGAAGCTTGGCCTACCCGCTGGAGCCTGATCCCTCAAACATGTGCCAAGCGAAGCTTGGCCTACCTGCTGGAGCCTGATTCCTCAAACATTTGCCAAGCGAAGCTTGGCCTACCCGCTGGAGCCTGATTCCTCAAACTTTTGCCAAGCGAAGCTTGGCCTACCCGCTGGAGCTTGATCCCTCAAACATTTGCCAAGCGAAGCTTGGCCTACCCGCTGGAGCCTGATTCCTCAAACATGTGCCAAGCGAAGCTTGGCCTACCCGCTGGAGCCTGATTCCTCAAACATTTGCCAAGCGAAGCTTGGCCTACCCACTGGAGCTTGATCCCTCAAACATTTGCCAAGCCTGATCCCTCAAACATGTGCCAAGCGAAGCTTGGCCTACCCGCTGGAGCTTGATCCCTCAAACATTTGCCAAGCGAAGCTTGGCCTACCCGATGGAGCCTGAGACCTCAAACATGTGCCAAGCGAAGCTTGGCCTACCCGCTGGAGCCTGATTCCTCAAACATTTGCCAAGCGAAGCTTGGCCTACCCGCTGGAGCTTGATCCCTCAAACATTTGCCAAGCGAAGCTTGGCCTACCCGCTGGAGCCTGATCCCTCAAACATGTGCCAAGCGAAGCTTGGCCTACCCGCTGGAGCCTGATTCCTCAAACATTTGCCAAGCGAAGCTTGGCCTACCCACTGGAGCTTGATCCCTCAAACATTTGCCAAGCGAAGCTTGGCCTACCCGCTGGAGCCTGATCCCTCAAACATGTGCCAAGCGAAGCAGGCCTACCCGCTGGAGCCTGATTCCTCAAACATTTGCCAAGCGAAGCTTGGCCTACCCGCTGGAGCCTGATTCCTCAAACATTTGCCAAGCGAAGCTTGCCTACCCGCTGGAGCTTGATCCCTCAAACATTTGCCAAGCGAAGCTTGGCCTACCCGCTGGAGCCTGATTCCTCAAACATTTGCCAAGCGAAGCTTGGCCTACCCGCTGTAGCCTGATTCCTCAAACATTTGCCAAGCGAAGCTTGGCCTACCCGCTGGAGCTTGACCCCTCAAACATTTGCCAAGCGAAGCTTGGCCTACCCGCTGGAGCCTGATTCCTCAAACATTTGCCAAGCGAAGCTTGGCCTACCCACTGGAGCTTGATCCCTCAAACATTTGCCAAGCGAAGCTTGGCCTACCCGCTGGAGCCTGATTCCTCAAACATTTGCCAAGCGAAGCTTGGCCTACCCGCTGGAGCCTGATTCCTCAAACTTTTGCCAAGCGAAGCTTGCCTACCCGCTGGAGCTTGATCCCTCAAACATTTGCCAAGCGAAGCTTGGCCTACCCGCTGGAGCCTGATTCCTCAAACATGTGCCAAGCGAAGCTTGGCCTACCCGCTGGAGCTTGATCCCTCAAACATTTGCCAAGCGAAGCTTGGCCTACCCGCTGGAGCCTGATCCCTCAAACATGTGCCAAGCGAAGCTTGGCCTACCCGCTGGAGCCTGATTCCTCAAACATTTGCCTAGCGAAGCTTGGCCTACCCGCTGGAGCCTGATTCCTCAAACTTTTGCCAAGCGAAGCTTGGCCTACACGCTGGAGCTTGATCCCTCAAACATTTGCCAAGCGAAGCTTGGCCTACCCGCTGGAGCCTGATTCCTCAAACATTTGCCAAGCGAAGCTTGGCCTACCCGCTGGAGCCTGATTCCTCAAACATTTGCCAAGCGAAGCTTGGCCTACCCGCTGGAGCTTGATCCCTCAAACATGTGCCAAGCGAAGCTTGGCCTACCCGCGAGACTTTTTATCGGACGGTGTGAATATATCCGCATTGGGTTTCTACCCGATACACTAGTTAACCTTAAATAATGCCTAAACTATGAGCGACTCTTCAGTATATCAATTAGTAATTCCTTTAGTCACTCAACATCGATATCTTTGTGCTAATTGAGAACCTCAAATATTTTTAATAATATCCTTGAAGCTCATTCGTTATTCTCATCATTGTATCTTTTTAGAAATTTATATACATCTGAAATTATTAAACAGAATTTTTATTAATATTTCATCGTTCCCATCTATTCTTTTATTTCCATCAATTTCAGCAGTAATTTTCACTTTTCCTTATTCAACATCTAATCCATTGAAAAGTAAATTATCTATTCATTAATTATGAAATTTATGGATTAAGCCAGTAAACTCACTTCGCGATAATAATGATGAGAATGAAGAAAATTACTTTTTATGGCTTTAAGGGAGAGAGTAGATTAAGATGATGAAGTTATCAGCTGGAATGGATGAAATTGTGTACCCCACTTGGTATAAATTATATTTTGCTCTACTCAATTAATTAACATTGAGTAAAGTACTTAATATTAAAATTACAATAAATAGAGGATTCAATAGAAAATCAACGGAAAATGGCAATGGAAAACTGCGGAAAACAAGAGGATTTTACTATTTTTGGATTTTTTCGTGGTTTATCTGAGATTTTTCACGACACATCAGTGTGCTGCACAAAGGTTGACCATCAATGTCCTAACTTGTTTTTCTAAGAATATTGATAGCTTCTATTGTACTTAATTAACCGAGATTTTCCTTTAATTATTCAAAAACAAAAAGCGTCAATTTAAAAAAAAAGGAAAAGAATTAAAAAAAAAGAAAATTGAACATAATTTATCATTTATAAATGACACATACTTTGTTTTTGAGCTCGCTTGTCATCAAAAATGTAATTGAAAATTAATGAAAATTTGTGACTTAATAAATTGTTAATGCGTTAAAAAATATTAAATTTTTTTGCTATTTTACAATAAAAAGTAGCTTGAAAAGCTTTATGAAAAGATCGCTCATTAATGATGTTCTTGGAAAATACATTCACAAAGTTGAAGCATAAAGGAATCATTTTTATGGCATATCAAATAGTTTCAACGGATGCTTTACTCGGAAATTCTCATTATATATATTAATATTAATGCCTATTTAAAGTCATAAAATTACTGAAAATGTTCATTTAATAGTAATAAATTATATCCATGCAGAATGTGAGGAAAACAGTGAAATAATGAAATTTATCGTCTTATAAAATAATGATAAATATTCAAATAATAAAAGCAAGCAAGTCATATTATTAGCTTTTCTGCTTAAACATTAATCACTAAATTTTGACTTTATTTTGCATTAAGCTTTAATGGATTCATTATTTTGTGATTTTATTACGTATAAAATTTAAAAAATTAAGAATATTTTTGAAAACTAATTTTTAAAATTTTCTAAAATCCACATTTTACTTATAATGATGGAATTTTCGAAGAAGATGTAAAAGTGCTAATCATAAGTCAAGTTATTCGGAAGTAATGATGTCAAAAAATGTTACATAAGTAACAAATTAAATGCCAGATGTCACTTTTCAATCATAATGGACTTATAGGAGCACTGAAGCGAAAACATAAAGACTTTTATAATGAATGACTTGTGGCAGTTGCCTGGGTGAAATATGACAGCTCAAAACTGGATTTTATAAGAAAAGTTCTGTTGGCTTTCCAAATATTTACTTTATGTTATAGGTATTTGTAAAGAAATAACTTTGTAAAATTCAATTCAACTTTAAAAATTCCTTTATTCTCTTTATTTTGTCACATTTAAATTCTATTTACCAACAACAATTTCATTACTTTAATCAACAAAGATTGATCACGCTGAGGTGAATTTAAAGTAAATGAAATAAAATTATCTAAGAAAAAAAATGTTTATGTAAGCGAATGAAGATGAAATAATGGAGGTAAATTTAATTTTCTTATTGCCTTGCGAAAGATAAGAGTCAAAAAACATTCTTTTATGCCAAATTTTTTATCTTCTTTAATATTTTACCATTCATTTCTGTACGTTGTATTTCCTTTTTATTATTTTTTGTCTGCTGTAAACAGATTGAATTTCTTTTTCAATTTTTTTTCACGAAACATTTCTAGGAATTAAACAAATTTTCTACATTCTGATCCGATGTTTTTAATATTTTCAGCCCAAGATACATAGACATTCTCATACTGGACCATACTTGACCATGCGGAGTTTCGTATACTAATATAAACATGTCTATTTATTTTGTTCCTACCGTAAAATTCAAGAAAGTCGAACTCCATTTCCAGTACCTCTCACAACTTTATAAAAGCTTTACAAAAGCTTAAAATTTAAAAAAATAAAAGAATTCTTCCCTAATTCTTTAAAATTATAAAATGTACACATACAAATAGTATATGAAACTCTGTAAAATAGAGAAAAATGTTTGAAATTTATAAGACCGGATTCCATTTTCAATAAAAACCGAGAATTCTGCACATTTTTTGTGAGAAAAATTTAAAAAATATTATTTTTTTAATGAAAAACATTTTCATGACAACTGCAATCATAATAAAGTTTTGTTGAAAATTATGATGTAAGTCGTAAATACCATAGATAGAATAGAAGAAAATGGAACAGCCATTACATAAGACCATTAATGTTCTGGTTGCTGTGTTTCTCATATATTTTATTCATAAAGGATTTAAAATAAAATAAAAAATCTTTATAAATATATTAGCAATCATACCAAGAATTGCAGTTTACAGCTGAACTCGAAATCGACTTGCCTTAATAGGCAAAGGGGCCGTTCACTTATTTCTTTACGCAAAAAAACGAACGAACTTCTAGAACTCTCCTCCTCCCTCGTTACAAAATAACCATGCGAAAAAAGTTTTGGTTTAGGCTGTTACAAAATCGTACACTCGGAGGGTGGTCCCCCCTAAAAAGCGAACGTAATAAGTGAATGGCACCAAAAAGCATGATTTTATGGTACATACTATGGTATAGCTGCTTGAGATTTATACACAGCAATAAAAAGAAGCTGTCTAAACAGGAACCGAATAATAGAGCATAAGTTTGTTGGCTTAAGCACTTTAGAGTTCATTAGTTTTTCACTTTTACTTTCTAACTTCTTTTTTGATATTTATTTGCCAAAATGAAAAGCTTCAATTATTCAATTGAATGCTACAAATTTATACTAGTAGCAATGCTCATCTTGTTGATTTTATACAAAGAAGTGACAAAGCGCTTTAGCAAATACTTCAACTTTTTGAAACTTCTGAGGGAATAAAAGTACAGGTAAAGTTTCAAAACTGCAATTTTCAGCTTCAATCAATCAAAATAGAATATGAAGAAAACTCTATGATAAAATTTAAAGTGTGAAGTGGATTTAGCACGTTGTTTTTTCTTCTTCTTTGAATAAATGCATAAAATGATGCAAGAATGCACCAAAGTGGAATAAGAAGAATATAGGAATGCTTAAAGAAATATAAAGTCAGTCGCTTCACATCTCGATGTAAAATCCTTTTGAATTTTTTATGATTATCGTTAAATACATGAATTTGCATAGCATTAAGCATTGCATGCTCATGAGAGCTACATAAGAGAGAAGCGTGAACATTTTTTTTGTTCTACTCGCTCTGGAATTTTTTTTATTCATTCTGATGTAAAAGTTCATTATTTAAATTTTCGAATTCCAAACTTTTCTTAACACTACTGATGGAAAATCTGCACTTACATGTTCACTGTACTTATTTTACTTGTTGACTACAGTTGAACATGGAAATCTTGACAGAAATATGTAATATACATTGCTTGCATGTGAAAGTTCAGACGTTTGTTATCATAAAGTTATTAAAAACAATCTATTTTTAAAAATATACTTCGACCTGGTCGAAAAAAAATTCTACGTCAGTAACGGATAGTTTTTACTAATTTACTCGAATATTTTCCATTAAGCTATATGGTTTTATATTTTTATCCTATAAAACTCGCCGAGACACACAATTTGGTACCAATTTTACACATTTTCGTTGCTTGGTTCCTTTGCTAGAGCCATTTAAATGACCGTTACTGACGAAGAATTTTAGGGATTTAGTAATTTGAGGTATCGAAACCATTAATAACTTTTTTTGTGTACCAGCTAATTTAAAAATTTTAAGACTCAATGGTACATGAGCTTCTCGCTGACATTTCTGACTATTAAATTTATAAATTAAACTTGTTTAAGATAGTTAAATTAACATTTTTGTTAAAAAATTATGTAACGGTTGGCCATAAATTTGAATTTTTTCAACGAAATTTAGTCAGTGAAATTATTGTAAACAAACCAAAATTCATTAAAAACTAATTAATGAAACAGAATTGAACTGATATTAAAGCAGGAAATGATTAAATGAATTGTATTCTGTGCGATAATCGATTTTAATCAAAGGTAATGGAATGGATTTAGCGATTTTTTCTCAAACCAAATTTTTGATTCATTCACACAAATTGTTCTATAATATTTAAATTATGAAAAACCGTTATTGAAATTTCCTCAAATTTTCGACCAGGCCGACTTATTTTATGCATCTCTTGCTATCCTTAATATCATAAATCAAAAGGAACTTTTCTTGAAATCATAATTTAAACAGAAGAATTTTTATTTGTATAATTACAGCCATTATTCCTTCTGTTTGTCGTTCTGGTATAAGAATTACTTCCTTTTCATACAATCTTTTAAAATTACGGAATCAGAAATTATAACTTTTTGTAACTAATTTTGTTAACTTTAAGATTTCTTAAGCCTCAACTCTTTCACTATAACTTAAAGTAATAACGACTTCCGTATAAACTTAAAATATATGTAATCTCCATAGAAACAGCACTTGTAGGGGATGTAAATGTCTATCCGTCAAGTTGTAAAGGAACTGCACTTTAGTTTATTATGTATGAAACCAGCAAAATGTTTTCTTCTTACATTATTCTAATGTTAATATAATTTAGATCATCATCCCTAGCAGTTAAAGATCATGCTTTCTAGAGCAAAGTAAGTTGAGAGCATGTTTGCGAGGATGCTAACTAGTATATTTAAATAGATCAACCGTTTGAAAGAATGCTCATTGTCTGTTAGGGTAACCTTCTGTCTTTGTGTTATTCCTCTTTTTAATCCAAAATTCTGAAACATTTTGACAACATCCATTATTTTTATTTCAATTTCTAAATTTAAAGTTACAAATAAATCCCAACAGAAGCCCGACTATCCCACCTTGCCGGTCGGGTTTTAATTCTAGTATTTCAAACAAATTTATTTGCAAATTTTGCGGAAGTAATTTATTCATTTACATCTGTAATTTTTCTCACATCTACAAACTTTCACTTTAGCCACATTTCCACATTCATTATACTTACATACCATCTATTGTAATTTATAATTCATGTTCGGGGAATATAATGAATTTATCAGTTCATGCATGAATAAAGGACTGATGGTAAAATAAATAAAATTTGATGAAGACAGTTAAATATTTGTGCATCCCCGTGCATCCTTATTTGACATGAAATAGCGAATGTGTCAGTTATACTTGAATAAATATAAATTGACGTTACCTTCTCAAAAAACCTTGAATTCATAAAGTCATTCTCTCATTTTTCCCATTTCCTAACATTACATTCAACTGCTAATCAACCGTAGCGTTTTAATAGAAAATGAAAAAAATAATTTAAAGTGGAAAATCCAATTTTCACTTAAGTACACATTACATACATCACGCGAGATACCTTCCGAATTAAAACTTTTCCTGAATGTATGCAATTTAAAATACTCTTCAACACCACGAGTTTTTTGTATGAACTTAATTCAATTTTTTCAATAGATTGCAATGAATAAAGTATTAAACGGAAAAAGAAATGTTAAGCAAACTGTTTACATTCATCAAACTGTGCTCGTAGTGCAAATGAGCACATTTGAAATACTTGCAAAAAATATATCAAACAAATTTGATTAAATGTGCGGATTGAAAACAGTAAAGTGATGTTCATTGCAGTAAAAAAGAGTTTGATTACTTTTTGCACTTTTCGTGCTATTTTAAAAGATTGTACAAAAATGCAATTGGTGATATGGTGCTTGAAGATTTCAATGGTCTACAATTAAATGCTTTTTGTGGTTCATTATCTATTTCAGTGTTGGATGAACTTTTTTGAGCCACTTTAGTGGTAAAAAATTTTGGCATACTTGAGCTTTTTCCTGTGATTAATCAGCGATCCGTGTTACAGAATTTGTACAACAATGGTTTTGTTTATCCCTATTAGGCAATAAACGTGCTTTTAAGAACTTGCTCTAATTGAACATGCTCACGAGCGTGATCTTAACTTACTCTGTTAATAAGAGTTACTCTTTACCTGCTAGGATTATAAATTTCTTAAATGGCTATACATTTTAGCACAATTGTTTTTCTAAAGTATCTAAATTTTAATTTGTGAATAAATTATCAATTGAATGAAGTCAAAATGCGAAGTCTTCATTTAAAAATATTTACTCTATAATCTTACAAAATTTACTAAAAACAACAGACCCGATCGATACAACTGAAATGTTTTTCACAGAACAGGAAAGCATCACATGTTTCTAAGTTTGCTTACCAGTCGCTGCTTGGTGTAAAATTGTTGATATTTGAAGACACAATAAACTTTATTAGAAATAATATAAAATTTACATGAGGATGATATTACCAATTTCAATATTTAAGGCTCGCTTAGACACTTACTTACTTACTTACTTCCTTGGCTGTTGCGCACGAGGGCCCATTGCCGCGCATAGGGAATGTCTGAAGACAGCTCTATCCTTCGAAACCTTCTGCCAGTTCGGGATATTAAGGACTCTAGCGTCCTTTTCAACACATGCAATCCAGGAATTCTTTGGTCTTCCACGCGACCTCTTGCCATCCACAAAGTCTGAAGTAGTTACCTTAAGGACTGGGGCGTCACTTGGCCTTCTGTATATATGGCCTGCCCATCTCAAGCGATTCGCACGAAGTACTGTCACTATATCTGCATCCTGGAATAACAGATAAAGTTCATTATTATGTCTAGACCTATACTCTTCTCCTTCCTTCACAGGGCCATAAATCGCTCGCAGCACTCGTCTCTCAAAGACACCTAATGCGTCCTCATCCGCTTGTGTTGAATTCCAGGTTTCTGAACCATATAGCGCAATGACCCGGATAAGCGTCTTGTACAGCATGACTTTGGTTCCTCTCGATAGACTCTTGGATGTTAGGAGGTGCTTTAAGCTGTAGAATGCACCATATGCCGAGTGGATCCGCTTGCGTACTTCGATTGTAACGTCTGCCGTGTTGTTTACAAATGACCCGAGGTATTTGAACTCCTCGACTACTTCAAAACGTTTACTCTCGACGTTTAGATGACTACCTACTCGCTGTTTTGTTCTTTCTGACGCAGCAACCATCAAGAGTTTAGTCTTATCCTCATTCACCAATAATCCCAAACGTCCGGCTTCACGTTCCAACTTGGAGTACGCCTCCGTGATAGACCTTAAATTCCTTCCAACGATATCAATGTCATCCGCGTACGCAATTAACTGCGTTGACTTATTGAATACAGTCCCAAACAGTTCTAAACGTGCTCTCCTGCACACTCCTTCCAAGACGATGTTAAAGAGCTTCGTGGAAAGTTCATCACCTTGCCTAAGCCCACTTAGAGTTTCAAAACTCTCTGATAAGAGGCCTTGCACTTTAACACGACTCTGGACTTTCAGCAATGTTGTTCTTAAAAGACGAATTATCTTATGTGTTGCTGAAAGCTTCTTACTCTATATATGTAGACAGATGTAATGTTTATCATTTCCAAAAAGGAGAATTTATGTGCACACCTACACCGTCATATTCATATTTTGGCACTTTAACAATCGATACTATTACTTGACATAAGAAATGAAAATCTTATATTTGCTGCATATCACACGCATCAGTATTTACATTAAAGATTTCTCAACATCAATTCAGATGCCAAAATTTGCTTTAAGTGAATGAAGCGATGAAATTTTGCTAAAGGTGTCTCAAGAGATTCACACTTATACCTTCCACAGACATTCGTTTCTTCATTTTAGTTGGATATTAGTCTTTTCTTCAATTTGTTTGAATGAAGCGTGGAGATGAAGCGGGTAGACAACTCCGACTGTCCATTCATCCGGCATCAAATTAAGTGTCTCCAGGGACTTGTACAATATTTTGATTGCATTATCTCCTCTGAGTTTTAGCACATGAAATACCAATCTTGAACAGCTCAGCTGGTTTAGCTGTCATCAACCTGGATCCTACTGTTGTTTTAAGACACTTTTCAGATCACTCAAAACTCGATAGATTCACAATAAACTCTTTAACATTTTCTCAGGATACAAGAACTGTTGATAAGCTACCCTCTTAGCAATTAACTTGATTTGTATATTTCCTACCTTCGTTTCTTCTTCCTTCCTAAGCATACGTTCAGCATCATCAACCTAATTAATTTTAGCACAAATTGTAAATATTCATCAACATTTATCTTTCATGAATTAGGAAGTGGAAGAGGATGTTCCGTGATTCTTAAAGTTTATTGTTTTTTCTTTGTCGTTTACATTTTCAATCAGTAATATTAGCTCATGATAGCAATTATGACTTTATGGAATTTTTCACATGTTGACTGAAATGAACAATATTGCATGACATAAAAACTTTGTCAGGTGCCACAGTTCTAGTTTTGGAACTATATTAAGTTCCTATTCCGAGAACTATTAATGAACAACTGACCTGAAGAAACAAAGATGATAATCATATTTTGCCACAGACGTAATTAAGAGGGTCTATCCATTAAAATTGATTATTTAATACAAATTGATACAAAAACAAATTTCAGATTATCAAAAATGGTAATCATAGCAAAGGTTTAGTCCCCTCACTGCCCACCACGTAACATCAGAATGACTGTGTATTTATAAAATTGAACGTGAGTCTAGATCAATTAAAATGTCATTAAGTTTGAGTTGATTACAAAAGACAAACTCTTCTTTAGTGTTTGACCTTATAATAATTAAGCCAAACGATCAAATTTCGGGCTCTTATGAATATTCAGCATATTTATTATTTGATTCACCAAAGTGTTAATTGAGTGAAAATATTCTAAGTTGTTAATAATAATATTTTGATTATCAACAAAATTAAGCAATTATTATTTCTGGAATATACTGTATTAATTCATTCAGGTCTTTATGCTGACAAGCATGATTTATTCTATCCCAAGGCACACAGTCTTGGAGTTACGTTAGTGCAAATATTTTCCTAAATCTTAACAAAATATTTACGTATGCTGAAATATTTCCAGACATAACAAATAGTGTGTAAATACCGAACTGTGTACCATAAATGTCTATTCATTTTTACGAGATAATATTCATGCCAACAATATATATCATTTTGTTATTGCTCGGAACAGCAACAAGATTTATTTAACTATAAGTAAATTTAATTAGATGTAATAATGAGCACTTCCAAGCGACATTTTCTTTATTTTGCACATGTAACATTGCTTGAAACATATGGATAATGTTGGGGATTCAACAGAAATGATTTAGTATAGCTCTAAAGACATCCTAATGAACATTTTCTTTTTCGATTTTTCAGCATTCATTGTCAGACGGGAGGAGCTCTATTAAGACATTTTATGTGAATTTTTTTGGTGCTATTAATCTTTTGTGTTTTATCTTATTCACAAATTCACACGGTCGTCGAACTATGGATGTTTTAAACAACTTGTTCCGTCACATTAACGGTTAGAAATATATTCATTTTATAATCTTTGGGGCCGTTCACTTATTATGTTCATGAATATTGGAGGTGGGGTAAAATCCATTTAAACTAGAGAAATTCCGAGAATTTCATTTGCTAATTTTTTACAAAATCTATTCGCATGCTGCAGCACTTCTTATCACATGTCTTTCATTAGTGAACAGCCCCCTTAGTATGATAAAATTTCCTGTAATAATTATCTTACATCCTTCTTAAATCAATCGATCACTTCATCTTGGCTACACCACTCACCCCTTTAAGAATTAAAAGTGAGGAGTCGCTATGTAAATGAGGATGAAAAATCGATTCGTAATTATTCAAGAAAATTTTCCTAGTCTCTTATGCTCCACCTACATTTAATTAATATAATTGAAAGCTTTCGATTATATTCAGTTTACGCTCTTTTGATCTAATTTTTCTACTTTGTAAGTATTGAATATTTGTGCTTTAAAATGTAAATCGTTTGTCAATTGCGTAGCTAAACCTTTTGAGCAATCTTAAAATTTATTTCTTTTCAAGACTGCGATATCCATCCCGAATAACATAAATCGGATAGTCGATTAAAAATCCAGCCTCAGGCAGGCATGTCTATGACTTGATGTATGAATGCCCAACTCGTTTTTAATCCAGCACCATGTCATAGTAACGCCAGTCTTATGCCGGACTGTTGATCGATAAACCCTTTTGTGCTATTCGGGTATGCTATAAAGTAAAGAAACATCGTCATTAGAGAGTATATCAAGGACATTTATAGATGTATTTCAGGTTCAATATCGATTTTGATGACACAAAAAATCGATATAACCCTTTCTAATTTTGGAAATTAATTAGGTGTCATTTCGTTTAATAAAACAATGCATTCATTACACGCATATTGTTATTAAGGACACGTTTCTATAAAATGGAATATGTGTATATGCTGAAATAAAAACTGCTTAAATCCATTTGCATGGGAATAACTTTTGATTCTTCTTGATAGTGTTGACACTCCATACTCTTCGAAACGTAAATATGTATAAAGATTAATTTATTTATTAGCATAAAATTGAATTATCTAAAGTGCTTTTAGGAATACATTATTCAAAGATGTAAACATTTGCAAAACAAATTCCATTGTTAAAGATATTGGAACCAACATAAATTATTCAATTTTTTGTCAAAACAAAATGTTCGTGTAAATATTTTTTTCGAAGGTAAATTATTTTATTCTTCTCGATTTTATGATTTCACAGTCGACAACATGAAAAGTGGTCGACTTCTTATTTGTGGACCTTTTTATGAAATTTCCTTCCTTTTATATCCCAGTCTGAATTTGTTATCTATTGAGTGCTTTCTGAAGTGAAAAAATAAAGATAAAGATAAAGGGAAAAGAAAATGGTCAATTTACATTGATTTAGAACTGGCAACAGTGTGTAAAATTATGTATAGAATATAATGTCCATAAAATGTGTAAGGACATAAAGATAAGAATATATCTATCAAATCAATAAGCCATGAAATTGAGCTTACTTGCAAGTTGTTGAATCATTTTAGTGTTTCTTTTCTAAAGTTTAGTCTGAGTTGTAAGTCCAGAAACATTTTCAATTTCCATCTGGGAAAATTACTAAGAAGTTAGAAGGTCAATTGAAAAGGACATTGCGCGGAGCTACAAAGTTTATCTAAGATATTAATAAACTTTGTTTTGATGTTCCTATTTTCTTTTATCCCTTATTTCTTAATCTCTATATCTTGTATTCCAGTCTGTTTAAAATATATGAGACAATGTTTGGGGTATTCATGTATTACAAGGGGTTTCAGGTGGATCAACCAACACCTTCGTTTTTGAAACGGTTTTTCATTATGCATGGTTATTTTCGAGACAAAATTACTAGGGGCACTGGATACACGCCTGATTACGTCCGATTTCTTGATATTTTTTGGTCCACACAACTTTGTATCGACTTTAAGTTTTGCTTAGAAATTTGTTGCTTTAAAACTTCCCATTCACTTATTAAATCTATCATTTTCAATTAAGTTTAATATGAAAGTGGTCGATGGACTTGAAAATTTGAAGGTGCCCTTCCATTTCTCCTACTAGAGAAACTTTATGTTAATATTTATGGTTTCTAGAACATAAAGAGAATGACCCAAAGTGCAAAGTTTTTGTTGCCACATTCTTAATTTTTGAAAGGTTAAGGAACGCTTAAATATTTAAGATTATAATTCTGTTCCCTAGAAAATTCATTCATAAACAAATTTCAAAAGCATATATTTTAATGGAATTATTTTTTTATTTAAAAACACATATTTATTTACGTCAATCAATACTGACGTAATGTACTGATGGCATTTAATGAATTCAAAAACAAATAATTCTCAGTATCAATTTTTAACACCGTCATAATTAGTCATATGAGTTATATAAATACAAAATGACAAACTCAAATCTTTCTGTTTGACCTTATAATAATTAAGCCAAACGATCAAATTTCAGGCTCTTATGAATATTCAGCACATACATTATTTCGTTCACCAAAGTGTTAATTGAGTGAAAATATTCTAAGTTGTTAATAATAATATTTTTATTATCAACAAAATTAAGCAATTATTATTTCTGGAATATACTGTATTAATTCATTCAGGTCTTTATGCTGACAAGCATGATTTATTCTATCCCAAGGCACACAGTCTTGGAGTTACGTTAGTGCAAATATTTTCCTAAATCTTAACAAAATATTTACGTATGCTGAAATATTTCCAGACATAACAAATAGTGTGTAAATACCGAGCTGTGTACCATAAATGTCTATTCATTTTTACGAGATAATATTCATGCCAACAATATATCTTTGGAGTATAATCTTTGTTATAACTCGGAACAGTAAGATTTATTTAACTATAAGTAAATTTAATTAGATGTAATAATGAGCACTTCCAAGCGACATTTTCTTTATTTTGCACATGTAACATTGCTTGAAACATATGGATAATGTTGGGGATTCAACAGAAATGATTTAGTATAGCTCTAAAGACATCCTAATGAACATTTTCTTTTTCGATTTTTCAGCATTCATTGTCAGACGGGAGGAGCTCTATTAAGACATTTTATGTGAATTTTTTTGGTGCTATTAATCTTTTGTGTTTTATCTTATTCACAAATTCACACGGTCGTCGAACTGTTTATGTTTTGAACAACTTGTTCCGCCACATTAAAGCTTACAAATATATCCATTTTATAATCTTTGGGGCCATTCACTTATTATGTTCATGAATATTGGAGGTGGGGTAAAATCCATTTAAACTAGAGAAATTCCAAGAATTTCATTGCTAATTTTTGAAAAAATTCGGTATTCCTTAACGAAATTAGTGAACAGCCCCCTTAGTATGATAAAATTTCCTGTAATAATTATCTTACATCCTTCTTAAATCAATCGATCACTTCATCTTGGCTACACCACTCACCCCTTTAAAGAATTAAAAGTGAGGAGTCGCTATGTAAATGAGGATGAAAAATCGATTCGTAATTATTCAAGAAAATTTTCCTAGTCTCTTATGCTCCACCTACATTTAATTAATATAATTGAAAGCTTTCGATTATATTCAGTTTACGCTCTTTTGATCTAATTTCTGTACTTAGTTAGTATTGAATATTTGTGCTTTAAAATGATAATCGTTTGTCAATTGCGTAGCTAAAGCTATTGAGCAATCTTAAAATTTATTTCTTTTCAATACTGCGAAATCCATCCCGAATAACACAAATCGAATAATCGATAAAAATCCACCCTCAGACATGCATTATTATGACTTGGTAAAGAAATGCCTAACTCGTTTCTAATCCAGCACCAAGTCAGAGTCATGCCAGTCTACTGATAGGATTTGGATGAAGTTACCATTTTGTGCTATTCGGGTATGCTATAAAATAAAGTAACATCGTCATTAGAGAGTATATCAAGGACATTTATAGATGTATTTCAGGTTCAATATCGATTTTGATGACACAAAAAATCGATATAACCCTTTCTAATTTTGGAATTTAATTAGGTGTCATTTCGTTTAATAAAACAATGCATTCATTACACGCATATTGTTAATGATAAGGACACGTTTCTATTAAATGAAATATGTGTATATGCTGAAATAAAAACTGCTTAAATCTATTTGCATAGGAATAACTTAGCAAACAAAGATTCTTCTTGATAGTGTTGACACTCCATACTCTTCGAAACGTAAATATGTATAAAGATTAATTTATTTATTAGCATAAAATTGAATTATCTAAAGTGCTTTTAGGAATACATTATTCAAAGATGTAAACATTTGCAAAACAAATTCCATTGTTAAAGATATTGGAACCAACATAAATTATTCAATTTTTTGTCAAAACAAAATGTTCGTGTAAATATTTTTTTCGAAGGTAAATTATTTTATTCTTCTCGATTTTATGATTTCACAGTCGACAACATGAAAAGTGGTCGACTTCTTATTTGTGGACCTTTTTATGAAATTTCCTTCCTTTTATATCCCAGTCTGAATTTGTTATCTATTGAGTGCTTTCTGAAGTGAAAAAATAAAGATAAAGATAAAGGGAAAAGAAAATGGTCAATTTACATTGATTTAGAACTGGCAACAGTGTGTAAAATTATGTATAGAATATAATGTCCATAAAATGTGTAAGGACATAAAGATGAGAATATATCTATCAAATCAATAAGCCATGAAATTAAGCTTACTTGCAAGTTGTTGAATCATTTTAGAGTTTCTTTTCTAAAGTTTAGTCTGAGTTGTAAGTCCAGAAACATTTTCAATTTCCATCTGGGAAAATTACTAAGAAGTTAGAAGGTCAATTGAAAAGGACATTTTCGCGGAGCTACAAAGTTTATCAAAGATATTAATAAACTTTGTTTTGATGTTCCTATTTTCTTTTATCCCTTATTTCTTAATCTCTATATCTTGTGATTCCAGTCTGTGATTAAAATATATGAGACAATGTTTGGGGTAATTCATGTATTACGATCAGTGGCGTATTCAGGTGGATCAACCATCCACACACTTTCGTTTTTGAAACGGTTTTTCATTATGCAATGGTGTTTTGAGACAGAATGACTAGGGGCACTGGATACACCCCTGATTACGTCCGATTTCTTATCAAAGAGTGGTCCACACAATTTTGTAATGACTTTAAGTTTTGGTTAGAAAATTTGTAGCTTTAAAACTTTCCATTCACTTATTAAATCTATCATTTTCCATTAAGTTTAATATAAAAGTGGTCGATGGACTTGAGGTCATTTGAAGCAACTCCCTTGTATCATTTCTACTAGAAGAAACTTTATGTTAATATTTATGGTTTCTAGATACATAAAGAGAATGACCCAAAGTGCAAAGTTTTTGTTAGAAATTCTGTATTTTAAAAGGTTAAGGAACGCTTTAAATATTTAAGAAAATAATTCTGTTCCCTAGAAAATTCATTCATACAAATTTTAAAAGCTTATGTTTTAATGAAATTATTTTTTATTTAAAAACACATATTTATTTACGTCAATCAATACTGACGTAATGTATGATGGCATTTAATAATCAAAAACAAATAATTCTCAGTAGACTTTTTCTCAACACCGTCATAATTATTCATATTAATTATATAAATAAATTAATGACAAGTTCAAATATGTTCTGAAACAATATTTAAACATAAAACAGGAACAATCTTTCAACAAAAAGTGTTATATTGAAATGAGTAGATTCTTAAAAATGTTCAATGATGTCAATTTGTACATAATTAAGTTAAAAATTTACATGAATAAACAGTTTATTTTAATGGAGACGAAGAATCAGATTAGTTCTTATTAAAACTATAATCTTTCAACGTGAAATAATAGAGTCCAGGAACTTATTTAGGTTTAAGCACCCCTCTTCCTCTTTTGAGACAGAATTCTCCAATTTGCTAAGGGGTCTTTCACTTATTACGTAGCGCTCTTAGTACTGTTGTGTATTTCTTACCGAAAGCGGCAAGTGGAGTGTCAAAAAATATATTTTTTGTGTTACGTAATGATTAAACGGTTCTTAGTGGTTTTGTAATTAAATCTTAACCCTTCCCTTTTAATGCGTTTCCACAAGCTCCCATTAAGTAAGCTATTAAATCTTTCGCAATTTAAAAAGTTTTAGAAAACCTGACTCAGATAAAAAACAATAGAATTCTGAGGTTGAAAACAAAACTCAGCGAAAGAAAAAGCCTCAAATAAGAAGCTAGTAATGAAAACTGAAAAGAAATATTTTTGAAATGTGGGTAGAAAGGATTTCAAAACAACTTTTAACGGAACCTTTAAAGGCAATAAATTTTAGTACAATTTAAGACTAGAAGAAATTTTTTACTAACTTTAAGTATTGTGGGTTTTTTATGGCAAAATGAAATGAATTTTCATGAAATGAAAAAGGAGAGGAAAATTAAACATTTTTAGAGCCTTTTTTCCCTTTTTAAGTTGAATTTTCCTCTTTTCATCAATTCCCATCAGAAGCAAACAATATGGAACGGTTGGGATTGCTATGTCTACCGCACAATTTTTCACTTGTTTACCCATTGTGCTGCTCAATATTTTGTTTTCATAGAACGGACAGAAGAGATTTTCATGATCTTTACACGTCACGCGGCAATAGTATTGAAATTAAAATCAATTTGGATAAAAGACTTTTGGATACTCAGCTCAATTTTCACGTGTTTAAGTAAACCTTTTTCACCTTAATGCAGGTTCTGAATTTTTCTGATTTTAAATATTAAAGAAGCCTGACGATCTGGAGAATTTTTGGAAGGTTGTTTAAAATCTTTTCATAATTTTCAATTTTTTGAATTTTCTAAAAAGCATCTTGTCTTAAATTGGTCTTAATCTAGTCAGCAAATGAATAATTTTTGAACCTTTTTCATGACAAATTATTTTGTTAATTTTCTTGCCTGTCTTAAAGTTTTTACCAAATTTTCTAAATTCTAACTTTACAAAAAGATTTTTCTGCTTCTCCACTGTGGACTTGCATCTGAAAATACTTTGCGTATATCTTATAAATAGTTCACTGCTAATCGATCAACACAATATTTATATTGATTTTCATTGAAAACAAAGCCAAAAATAGAAAAGTAATATTAATGTGTTTAAAGGTAGGGATTTCGATCCCGGGACAAAATCACAAAGCCGGATTAAGGATTGTTCAGGATTGGCACAGAAAAGTTTTTAGCAGTTTGGATTGTTCAGGATTGGCACAGAAAAGTTTTTATCAGTTTGGATTGTTCAGGATTGGCACAGAAAAGTTTTTATCAGTTTGGATTGTTCAGGATTGGCACAGAAAAGTTTTTAGCAAAGTTTTTAGCAGTTTGGATTGTTCAGGATTGGCACAGAAAAGTTTTTAGCAGTTTGGATTGTTCAGGATTGGCACAGAAAAGTTTTTAGCAGTTTGGATTGTTCAGGATTGGCACAGAAAAGTTTTTAGCAGTTTGGATTGTTCAGGATTGGCACAGAAAAGTTTTTAGCAGTTTGGATTGTTCAGGATTGGCACAGAAAAGTTTTTAGCAGTTTGGATTGTTCAGGATTGGCACAGAAAAGTTTTTATCAGTTTGGATTGTTCAGGATTGGCACAGAAAAGTTTTTATCAGTTTGGATTGTTCAGGAATGGCACAGAAAAGTTTTTATCAGTTTGGATTGTTCAGGAATGGCACAGAAAAGTTTTTATTAGTTTGGATTGTTCAGGATTGACACAGAAAAGTTTTTAACAGTTTGGATTGTTCAGAATGACACAGAAAAGTTTTTAACAGTTTGGATTGTTCAGGAATGACACAGAAAAGTTTTTGGCAGTCTGGATTGTTCAGAAATGGCACAGAAAAGTTTTTATCAGTTTGGATTGTTCAGGATTGGCACAGAAAAGTTTTTATCAGTTTGGATTGTTCAGGAATGGCACAGAAAAGTTTTTATCAGTTTGGATTGTTCAGGATTCGCACAGAAAAGTTTTTAGCAGTTTGGATTGTTCAGGAATGGCACAGAAAAGTTTTTAGCAGTTTGGATTGTTCAGGATTCGCACAGAAAAGTTTTTAGCAGTTTGGATTGTTCAGGATTGGCACAGAAAAGTTTTTAGCAGTTTGGATTGTTCAGGATTGGCACAGAAAAGTTTTTAGCAGTTTGGATTGTTCAGGATTGGCACAGAAAAGTTTTTAGCAGTTTGGATTGTTCAGGAATGGCACAGAAAAGTTTTTAGCAGTTTGGATTGTTCAGGAATGGCACAGAAAAGTTTTTAGCAGTTTGGATTGTTCAGGAATGGCACAGAAAAGTTTTTAGCAGTTTGGATTGTTCAGGATTGGCACAGAAAAGTTTTTAGCAGTTTGGATTGTTCAGGATTGGCACAGAAAAGTTTTTATCAGTTTGGATTGTTCAGGAATGGCACAGAAAAGTTTTTATCAGTTTGGATTGTTCAGGATTGGCACAGAAAAGTTTTTAGCAGTTTGGATTGTTCAGGAATGGCACAGAAAAGTTTTTAGCAGTTTGGATTGTTCAGGATTGGCACAGAAAGGTTTTTAGCAGTTTAAATTATTCAAGAATGGCACAGAAAAGTTTTTAGCAGTTTGGATTGTTCAGGATTGGCACAGAAAAGTTTTTTGCAGTTTGGATTGTTCAGGAATGACACAGAAAGGTTTTTAGCAGTTTGGATTGTTCAGGATTGGCACAGAAAAGTTTTTAGCAGTTTGGATTGTTCAGGAATGGCACAGAAAAGTTTTTAGCAGTTTGGATTGTTCAGGAATGGCACAGAAAAGTTTTTAGCAGTTTGGATTGTTCAGGAATGGCACAGAAAAGTTTTTATCAGTTTGGATTGTTCAGGAATGGCACAGAAAAGTTTTTAGCAGTTTGGATTGTTCAGGAATGGCACAGAAAAGTTTTTATCAGTTTGGATTGTTCAGGAATGGCACAGAAAAGTTTTTATCAGTTTGGATTGTTCAGGATTCGCACAGAAAAGTTTTTAGCAGTTTGGATTGTTCAGGATTGGCACAGAAAAGTTTTTAGCAGTTTGGATTGTTCAGGATTGGCACAGAAAAGTTTTTATCAGTTTGGATTGTTCAGGATTGGCACAGAAAAGTTTTTAGCAGTTTGGATTGTTCAGGATTGGCACAGAAAAGTTTTTATCAGTTTGGATTGTTCAGGGCACAGAAAAGTTTTTATCAGTTTGGATTGTTCAGGATTGGCACAGAAAAGTTTTTAGCAGTTTGGATTGTTCAGGATTGGCACAGAAAAGTTTTTAGCAGTTTGGATTGTTCAGGATTGGCACAGAAAAGTTTTTATCAGTTTGGATTGTTCAGGAATGGCACAGAAAAGTTTTTATCAGTTTGGATTGTTCAGGAATGGCACAGAAAAGTTTTTATCAGTTTGGATTGTTCAGGATTGGCACAGAAAAGTTTTTATCAGTTTGGATTGTTCAGGAATGGCACAGAAAAGTTTTTATCAGTTTGGATTGTTCAGGATTGGCACAGAAAAGTTTTTATCAGTTTGGATTGTTCAGGATTGGCACAGAAAAGTTTTTATCAGTTTGGATTGTTCAGGAATGGCACAGAAAAGTTTTTATCAGTTTGGATTGTTCAGGATTGGCACAGAAAAGTTTTTATCAGTTTGGATTGTTCAGGATTGGCACAGAAAAGTTTTTATCAGTTTGGATTGTTCAGTTGGCACAGAAAAGTTTTTAGCAGTTTGGATTGTTCAGGATTGGCAAGAAGTTTTTATCAGTTTGGATTGTTCAGGATTGGCACAGAAAAGTTTTTATCAGTTTGGATTGTTCAGTATTGGCACAGAAAAGTTTTTATCAGTTTGGATTGTTCAGGAATGGCACAGAAAAGTTTTTATCAGTTTGGATTGTTCAGGATTGGCACAGAAAAGTTTTTATCAGTTTGGATTGTTCAGGATTGGCACAGAAAAGTTTTTAGCAGTTTGGATTGTTCAGGATTGGCACAGAAAAGTTTTTAGCAGTTTGGATTGTTCAGGATTGGCACAGAAAAGTTTTTAAACCGTTTGGATTGTTCAGGATTGGCACAGAAAAGTTTTTATCAGTTTGGATTGTTCAGGATTGGCACAGAAAAGTTTTTAGCAGTTTGGATTGTTCAGGATTGGCACAGAAAAGTTTTTATCAGTTTGGATTGTTCAGGATTGGCACAGAAAAGTTTTTAGCAGTTTGGATTGTTCAGGATTGGCACAGAAAAGTTTTTATCAGTTTGGATTGTTCAGAAGATAGCAGAAAGTTTTTTTTAGCAGTTTGGATTGTTCAGGATTGGCACAGAAAAGTTTTAGCA
>NW_027226358.1:0-31211 GCF_022539635.2 Chironomus tepperi | reverse complement strand
CGATGCATTTGAAATGAGGATAAGCGGTCGAAAAGAACCTCAAGACAATAAAAAAAAGGCAAATTACTTCTTTTTTTGCTGTCCGTTTTGTTTCATCCAATGTCCGTAAACTATATCATGGATTTTAGGCTATTTTCTCTCATCCATCTTCATTCCTTCTTCTTATATCTTATGCAGATCCGCAACAAAATGAAATGAGAAAATCGAGAAATATTTCAGTTCCAAAAAGGTAAGCAAAAAGTCTCATTTTACGCCAAACATTAACAAAATTGGATTAATGGCTATGTTTGCATTTATACATTTCTCGCAAAAGGATTTCCTTTTGTTTTTTGCCGCATTGAATTTTTTTTTGGCTTTTTCGGCCACTGTACTTATTAATAATTTGTCTCTTCCTTATTCTCTCATCTCATGCAATATTGCAGATACATTTTCTTTTGCCTTTTTTTTGTTTGGTTCTCTTTCTTGCCCTTTTTTGATGTGCATCTTCTTGTGGTTCTTTTTTTGGGGGTTCTTATGGGAAGATTGAGGTTTTGGGAGATTGCATGCTGTTTGTATTGAGAGTATCTTGGTTAGTGTTAAGGATAGTCGATGTTGACCAATACATTCTTATTACACTCATAATTCATGAATAAGGATAAATAAAACAGTTTAAATCCAGAATGTCATGATCAAGGTTCAGACAGGTCAAGATGCAGATTCAGACAGGAGTCGGTACAGGTTCAGTCAAGAGAGGTCCGCCAGGTTTCTATCTTCTATTAACTTTAACTTGATCTCAATTTTTACGTTTTAAATGCGCAAATGACTATTTTTGGCTGTCCCCTATAGTTCGTCCAAAGTTGTCGACCTGCTCGTCTATCGAGTCCTAATTCCTATTAATCCACAATGAATCCTAGTTAATTTTAAGGCCTTAACAGCAATAATTAAGTTTTTTCTTCAATATCCTTCAACATTCCCGATATATCCTTAGCCATCCCATATCCCACTGCTTAACCCCTAAAAATCACATCCATAAAATTTAAATTTCTGCATGTTTAAAGGGCACCGAGTTACAAAAAAAAAATAAGTAACAATGTCGAGAAGAAAATGACACAAAAGAGAATAAAGAGACCATTCAGCATGAAATTCAAATTAATTCAATGAATAGTTAATTGAATCAGTAAGTTTTTTTTATATTATTATATTTGTGAAGGTCTCCATAGGACATCCATAAAGATGAATAAAAAAAATTCATTGAACTTCGACTAAATTAAATAATTTAAAATAAAATAAAAAATGAAAGGAAATTTTAATTAGAAACTTTAACGAGTTTACAGCCCTTGAATAAGACACAAGTGAGGCTTTCGGGATGATGGAAGTAAGCAGCAAAGTGGAAAAAGCCCACGCGAAATTGAGTGGCAGATTAGCAGCCGGTCAGTTGCTTTGCTCATTAAATTCAGTTTATTTTTTTGTCACACAAAATGAAATAAGAAGTAAAGCAGTCAATTTACATACTGGATGATTGCCTAGTTGATGTCGATGAAAAAAAAGGTATAAAAAGAAGTCGATAAAATTATTATTGCATTCCAATCACATTTTTAATATGGAAAAAATAACATTTATTAATAGAAAAAATAGATTCAGTATACAGCCATAGTAGCCAGCTTATGAAGAGGAAATGAAACTCTTTTGTTGATTTTCAAGGAGTGCACGACACAAAGCATGTGTTAATGAATCAGTGATTATTTTCGCGAAATAGTCAACAGTTCTTCGAAATTGAAGCATAAGTTGAACTACTAAGTAGTAAGAGACATAAAATGAGACATTTGATGATTACATAAATGTCAGGCTGTACAGTCACTGGGTTGAATTTTGAATTTTGTTGCTGTTTTCTTGTTAATTTTACTTTCATGTAATTTGAGAATTTTTGGATATATTTTTTAGTGTTTTAATGATGATAGTGATTAGGGGTCAGACATGTGTGGATGGACAGGTGGAATTGCTTTAAATTCGATAGAATTTGGGATATGATTCCGCTATGTAGTACTGTAATGTCGTGGGGTTCATGAGAAACATTGCTAATATTGACAAAGCTCTAAGAAATGATTGAATGATCAATTGCTGATCGAACCAACGTCATGGAACAAAAATACGGTCTTAAAATCCGATCTGTTGATCCGAATTGACAGATTATACTCAATTTAGACTACACTAATGTCCAATTTCTTCATAAATCCATCAAAAGTTAGCAGAACCTTGAGATTCCGGACTCAAGAAGTCCAAAAAGGCTCATGCACCTTTCAAGGAGCTTTGAATCCTCTAATTCCGAAGAAGCCTTCTCATTGACCTTTCATTTCATATTTCAAATCATTAATATTGAACCTGGACCCTTAAGGCCTTCTAAAAGCTCAATCTTACAAACGACAAACAGAAACACAATAAATACAGATCCAGCAATAAGAAGCAACTGTTAAATCCCCATCATTTCCAGCTACTATCCACTTGTCACATCATTCCAAACTCCAATTTAATTCCCCATAAAAAATCCACATGACAGGAAATAAAAGCCCCTAAATTTGACATCATTACTGCACATTTCCATGAAATCATCAATGAAGCCATATCCCATTCACAATCAATTTTTATTGCCACCTTCACAAAAAGCAGTAAATTAGATTTTAATAAAAATAAAAAAATCTTCAACTGCTTTCAAAAATAACTTCAACTTCTGAGAATGTGGAACAGCTACAAAAAAAAAACGGCACCGACATACACAATTTAAGCTTACTATTTTTGCCTACCCCAAGGCTCATGAAGGCCTTGCACTAATCTCGACAAGAATGCACTACAGTAATAATTGTGAGACTAATAAGCTGAATAAACAATGAGTAGCTCGAAAATAAAAAGCGTTAAAGACTCTCGAGATATGAAGCAAGTCTCGAGACAAAAAAATGTTGTCGCCACTTATTATAAGATCGAGAAATCGTTGCATGTCTGCTTGCCGTTTTATTTTTTTTTTTTGTGCCTCTTTTTTTCAATTATGGAATGTTTTGCTCCGAGATGATAAATGTCCGATGACTGATTAATGTCCAGATGAATTTTTAGTAGCAAAAATTTTTATAAACAGACATAAATTGTGATGTTGGGGATGGTTTGTGAATGATGTCGAGCAATACACTTTAGCAGCAAAGTTGACAGTATGCCTGAATAGAATTAATTGAGTAATTGATCAAAAATTTCGACTCTAGGCCGTCGAGACTCTGATTTGATGTTGAATTCGGCTTTGAATCTGTGACCATGTCATATCCACGTCAGCATAGTGTCAAATCGATTAGTCTACGTGTGGTCCTCGGGTATAATTACAACCAGGTTGCATTGGCTTTACCAAATGGAGGTTATTTGAATGTCTCTAGCCTTGCCGATCGTGCTGGCTGGTAAAAGACATCAAGTACCTGCAATTGTGTCGCTGATGGCTCATCCGTATGTCCGCTTGACTATCCCGGAGAGTACATGACGTTAAAATGGCCATAAATTAGGTCAAAGTCCAATAAGACTTCATTCCTAGGTTAAATTTGACGAAATCTGGTCTCAGACTAGAGTCAAGTCAACCAAAAACCAGATTCTCGACCATCTTACCAGCATGTGTCATCCGAGTGTCCTATGGACAACATTATAATGCGTGAGTCAGCATAGGTTAAATTATTCATAAAACTCCTTAAAATGCTCTACATCATTAATACTACACATCACTCATGAATACTAAATCATATTTTTTATGATAATTTATGCAACAATGATGCCTCTCGCATCGGAATCGACAAAATGTGCGGATGAAGATTTCAGTTTTTTTGTGTGTATCTCATTTACCATAAAATGTCGATCAAATACAAATCACTGAAGAGAAAGGAAGTAACTCAAAATGTGTGAAATTTTTTCTAATCAAGACTTGCCAATCTTCACTCATCAGCATCACATTAAGCTTCCTCCTGACACTATGCCATTATTGGCATATTTTTTAACGAGTTTTCATTTAAATTGCCAATATTGTTGGCAATTAGTCTTACAAGCCTCGCCTTAGTTTTCATATACTGATTTCTATTATTCATCGAAAGCATCTTAGCCCACTCGGAGATCTGTTTCTGTTTTGTGTGATGAATTGATGAGCATTTATGCCAAAATTGTCATTTTTCATCTTCTTCACACTTTTTTAAAATTTACATTCTCTTGTAAATATTGCGAGCACAACTGGATATACATTTGCTGTATTAAATGAGAAAAATATTCAGTTTGCCTTGTGAAGGTCGTCTCAAAGCAGCGCACACGAGCAACTGCAAATGGCGATTTAAATTTTTTTCTTTGCCTCTATTTCTTCATATTCGAGTTTGTGTCTTTAAATGACTATATACAGCTGGATTTATTTTCAAGCTACTCAATTGAGGTGTAGCAGTAGGTTTTATGAGCAGTTCTCGTAAGAATTTGATATTTTGTATATAAAGGGGATATATCAACAAGCTACATATATGTAGAGTCAATATCAATATGGAATTGAATGGAATTCTATTTGAAATATATGAAGTGGGAATGTAGAGCAATAAATTGTGTGATTTAACTTCTTTGCGTTATCATAAATTGTCGACTTAACAGTAATTAAGAGAAATAGATTGGATATGGTGGAGATTGTGGATTGTTTATGGTGAATAATTTCTATTTTTTGACACTTTTGGATGGGAATTGGATGTGGTAATCTGGAATATATTGAGGTTGAGAAGCTTAGAGACACGTTAGGAAGCTGTTAGAGTTATTAGACTCTACATAATTACTGAAAATCGATTTTTGATAGGAATTGAACCCACGACCTCAAATTAGAGATATCCGGTCACTGCTTATCCTTTTCATCCACAGATGCCTTGCTCTCGACATGACATTGTCCATCCACAACAATTCAATATCCCAAACCATTAATCACCTCAAAATTGTCTCAATCCATTAAATCCTCAATCTTTCCTCCAAAGCTCCCAATTGACATCCAAAAGTTCA
Source organism: Chironomus tepperi (assembly GCF_022539635.2). Taxonomy (NCBI): domain Eukaryota; kingdom Metazoa; phylum Arthropoda; class Insecta; order Diptera; family Chironomidae; genus Chironomus; species Chironomus tepperi. The sequence goes on along the minus strand of NW_027226358.1, from coordinate 26,198 downwards.
TTAACCGTTCAGCACGGTAGCTAATAATCCAAAGTATCCCCATAAATCTGCCATATCATCGAAATGTAAAGCCATTCCCCATTCTCTTTCCTCCTTATGCTTTTTTTCATTTCTATTCCATTTCCAACCACATCAAATTGGCTTGCATTTCACCATATTTAATTCACATAAAATGTTAAAAATATTTTTTTTCATGCATGATAAAATGCAACACAATGTAACTGATAAACTTGATTGCTGGTAAACAGCAGTTTATAGCTCATTTAAGTATTTTGTTGTTGTCTGTATGTTTTATGGTTGTTCAGTGGTGGGTAAGCTGTGTGATGTGGGGCAATTGGAAGTTGTGATACATTAGAATGACGCGACACACTAGGATGACGCAACACACTAGGATGACGCAACACACTAGAATGACGCAACACACTAGAATGACGCGACACACTAGAATGACAAGACACACAAGAATGACAAGACACACTAGAATGACAAGACACACTAGAATGACAAGACACACTAGAATGACAAGACACACTAGAATGACAAGACACACAAGAATGACGAGACACACATGAATGACAAGACACACCTAGAATGACAAGACACACTAGAATGACGCGACACACTAGAATGACAAGACACACTAGAATGACATGACACACTAGAATGACAAGACACACTAGAATGACGCGTATGCTGCATGTGGTTTTGATACCGTAAAAAACAAAAGGTTGTCCACATCTGCACCAGTTGATTGCGTAACGAATTTCATTAGAAGTTAAAACATAAACTAAATTTCAAGCTTTATTTTCATTATTATAAAGGCGATGTGTAAAAGATAGGCGAAAATTGAAGTCGGGTGACAGGAGATTTTTAATGAACTTTTATAAGCGAGGCGACAAAAATTAAGCATTTCGTGTTGACGTTAGCTTATTAAATTGAACTTTTTTTTATATATATCTCATACAAATCTTTCACTTTTCTTTCTGCTCGCGCGACTCACTTGCTGTAGCTGTTTTTTTTTCATATGCTTGACCATTTGTGTCGCAATTTGAAAGATGCGGAATCGAAGAGAGAAATGGAATGAAAAAAAAAAATTATATATATACATAAACTGAAATGTCGAGATGAAAATGAAAATTTATGGCCAATTTACTTAGGTGTGTATTACAAAGAGAATGAGAGATCAACATTCATTATAAAGTCTCTAACTTGTGCCTTTATTTTTAGCAAATGATATTTTTTTTGCTTTTTCTATCGCTGTTTCATTTCATCGTATGTAGAGAATATAATACATAAAAAGTGATAGAAGATTGAATGTTGCCTTTTATCAATGAAATTAAATGGTTATGGATAGACAGAAATGTATGAGGAAATATGAGACTTTTTGAATGGGAAAGGATTGGTGCGCATTTTATTTTGGTTTTTGGGGACTTTGAGAGGTTAAGATCTGCAAAATGTGAATTTTAATTTATTGGAATAGACATGACAAAAATTGATGAATTTTAAATAGCAAATTTTGCCATTTATGAGATTAGGTAGCTTAGTGGTCCATTGGTCTAGTGATTTAGGAGAGTGAGTTATTGAATTTGGTTCAGCCGATCTTGTGTTCGAATCCCAACATGAACGAAATTCCATTTTTAAAATCAAAATTCAAGAAATTAGGTTTAAATCATCCTTATATGGACATTTATTATTGTTGATTATGCAGGCACAGTTGCATACATGTTTTGGTTCTGTGCTGTTATAAGGACTGAGTTAGGGACTAGATCTTTAATAAAGGAGCAAAAATGAATTTATTTTGACCGAATAAATACACAAACCTAGAAAATGGTTGCAATGTAGTTACTTTTATGTCATTATGTCATTTTTTGATCTGTGCATGCTAACATAGTAGCAGGAATATATTTTCAAGGGGAATCTTAAACACCCCTTCCTACCTTTTTGCTCAAAAAATGCTCAAAACGCTAAATTTTCGTGTAAAAAATCCGAAAATTTCCACTAAATTTACTCGATCCATACAAATAGTCACAAATCCATTCAATTTTTGACTACGCTTCTGTCGTGTAGCCTAGTGGATCTTTATAACCTATGCTCCACCGCTCTAGACATTTTTGCATTGATTCTAACAAAAATGGACACAAAACCATTAGAACTAGTCATTAACTTGATATTAACTCAATTTTAACTATTTTTAATGTATTAATGTCCATTTAGTAAACAAATCACCAGACAATCTGCTCCAAAATCCATCAACACTTTCAAATATTTTCTAATCCCAAGTCATGCCCAAAAAAATGTAGGTCTCACTAAAAGAAACATTAAAAAAAAGTCTCTCACTGTATGGAATTGTTTATTAATTAATTGAAAAAATTGAATGTCATTGTGACTCTTGTTCCTATACACACAATTTTTTTTTGGCAATATCATCTCGTGAAATTGTTGTGTCGAATCTGTGGGAAGAATTGAAAAAGGGACTGTAGTGAAATTTTTTATTATTCGTGTTGTTTTGAGCTTTCTAATTTTGACTCAGCAAAAAAATATTGAAAGAATTTTCAAGTTCAAAACATTAAATAAAGCCTACGACAAAAAAAGTCTAAAATTGCCTCTAGACATTGAGTCTATCGTAAAGAAAATCCGCCTTAGCCAGCATTTTAATATCAATAAATATCATCATTTTGAATATAATCCGTTGTTACATCACATTAGCTGCATATGTATCGACAAATTTAATTAAGACAGCAAAAAATGGAACTAATCAATTTACAGCGCAAATAAACAGATCTAACTTGTTACATGTGTAATTAACATTGATTTTACAATTGCAATTCCATTAAAAAGCTCAAATACAATCAGATAATTATAGTAACGACCATTGTGACTTCAGGGTACAGTCATACTCACTTCCTTATAATGTAAATTCTGAAAATGAGTAGACTAACATTGCCTTAGGACAGTGGTGGACAACATGTGTGCCGCGGCACATTACAACAATTCATAGTAATTCTATGAACTATATTCCATGTCTGGCTTCGATCCAAGCTTGCAACAAATGTGTGTCACATCACACTGGTTGCCCACCACTGCCTTACAATATAAATATGAAATAGATAAATGAATGGCTGATGTCAAACTCACGGACACTTCGAAAGACTCAAAAGATGACTTTTATATTTTTCCTTTGTCAAGTTCATCTTTAGTTTTAAAGTAGATTGAAGTAGTCACTGGTGTGTAGCGCATAACAAGGAATGTTTTATGTACTGGAATTTTTCCTTTATTTTTTCATTCTTTGATAGATTGGATTGATTTATGTGACTTATAATTATAGTTTAGTGCTTATTAGTGGAGCTGATTTGAGGGATAAGAACAAATGCATTGCTGGTAATGGAATTTGACCTTAGTAATTTTGTTCCTGAAGTTCAGAATTCTTCGGAGGTTGGTATGTAGCTTATGTAGCTTATTATTGAGGGGTCGTTAGGATGTGATGTCTAGTATTGATGTGAGAATATCTTTTTATGGAGTCTAATGGTGTGTTAGGGTCATTAATACTACTAGGAATGGGGGTTATAGGCCAGCGCTTTACTTGAGCATAGCTAAACGTCCAATTAAAGTAGATGAGCCATGACAAAACCATGGCGAAGCCATGATGTCTAAATGATGATAGAGCCGAAACCATAGCGAAACCAAGGCGGAACTATAGCGGAACCATGGCGGAACCATAGCGGAACCAAGGCGGACCCATGGTGGATCCAAGTCGGAACCATGAAGGCATCAAACATAAGATCGTTTTTGACCATTTTAGGGCGTCATCTACGAAGATCGTTATTGACCATTTTAGGACGTCATTTACAAATAACCTCATTTGTATTATTCTAACTACCTCATTACAAGAGTCATGCAATTGACTGCTAGATTTATTGTTTTGACTAGTTTTAACTAAATTAAAATAATTCATTACCACAGAAAAATTATGCAAAAATATCACTAAGAATTCCACAAAGTCACGTTTCTTCACATGCAACTGATCAACTGCCGTGCAAATGGATAGCAAATAATTTTCATAAATGCCACTTCCTAGAAGAAATACAGCAGATTATGGATATTCATATTTACATAAACTTTTATTCCTTATAAACCATTTCAACTTAATTTTTAGTATATTTTATAGCAAAATTACGATTACCTGCTTTTAAATGCTTCAGCATCAAATTAACATCCTATCGAATTACGATCAAAAAAATAATATCTGATTATCTTAAATTACTTCTCAGACTCAATTACCTTTCTCTTTTTTTATATTATTGCTGAAGACACAAGGTGTACCTCTTGACGCAATTATTGTCACAATCATGACTCTTCAATCTTGAGAATTCTCGGTAAAATTGAAGCTAATGAAGCGGACTCCCTTGTGGGAAGTTTTTGTCTGGACTGTTTTTGATTGGATTGGCTTCTTATTGATAAGGATCCATTAATGAGGTAGAGTGGACACTTTGAGGAACATATGGCAATAGTCATTGAAGTGTTTTAGGTTAGATTCCCCAATTTTGGAACTGTCAAGGAAGCAACAAATCCTTCAATTTAACTTGCTTTATTGTCCATACAGATCAATAAGTGATTATTGTCCTTCTTGAGTAGAAATTTTCATTTATTGTCTTCTAAAATGGCTCAAAACCAGCCATGATAATGCCGTCAGGTCACGATGGTCTATCTCTAACACTCTAACGATCAGATTGTGTCACTCAAGCTACTTAATTACTTCTTTTAGTAAATTTAGAGCTTCTGATCGCCATTTTTCTTATGGGTTCCAACCAAGAGCAGTGAAACTTGATCTTCTGTCCCAGCAATGACATTGTCCAATAGATTGTCTTTATCAATAACCATTTCTATTGAGTTCTTCCAAAAGCACACCTTAATTCCCAAAAACTCTTCCTAACATTCCCTCAGCAACAAAACTTATCACCGAGGTCCTTCAACCTTAAAAAAAATACCAGCAAAAAAATCCACAATTTCTTCGCAACTTTATTAACAAAAATGCTTCCTACATGCCGTCATCTTTCGAGTCACACTTGCCAAAAAGAAATGATTCTTAAATATTATTATTTTTTTTTTTGTTATTCTTAATGCCATTCGTTGTCTCACCCAATCATTTATGATTCGAGGAAGAATAAGAATAAAAATAATGAACAAAAAAACAAGAATTTTTTGAAATATCTTGATGCGATCGGATTAAGTTACATGTGTGAGAAGGCACAATTGTGTCTTTTCCAATCCACCTTCTTCATTAATGTAAGTCCGACAAAAAAGAAAATTAGTTTTTTTTTGATATTTCGCTTCCAAATTTCATTTTGTAGCACTAGACACAAAAAAGTCAATGAGTCAGCTAATTTTTACATCAAGATTTTCAAAAAAAAAAAGGTTTAATATTCTCAATGAATGTTAATAGTACTCAACGGCGATGATTCTACATGTTTGACCGATTTTGAGAATGAGAAGTTGAAGGAGCTAGAAAAACCTGAAATACATGTGTGTAAGATGCAAGAATTAAGATTTCTATTTTGAGATTTCGGTCTATGATCGTCAAAAAAAAAGTCTTAATTGGATATAAATGGAAGTGAAAAAAAAAACTCATTTAAGGATTGATTTGCTTTACATTTTAATGAACTTGAGGTATATATTAAACCATAAATGGAACATCATCGACGCAATCAAATTAAGAACGTCAAGTTAGTAATTTCCTTTAAACTACTTCCTCTCTCACTCACATACTGAACTTATTTTCTATATAAACATTTCGTCAAGTGGAAAAACACTTGACAAAATAATGATGAATGTGAGATGTTGTTGGATTGGGTATTGAGGTTATGGTGGTGGTTAGAGCGCATTTTTTGGGAATTGGGAGAGTCTACAGACGTTCTAGCATTGATTTAGAGTGACACAATCCACTATTTTGACAGTAGAATGCTTAAATGACGTAGAGGTGCCCTGACATGACGGAAATGGGTTCTGTTCAGGTATTGATACTCAATACTTGAAAAATCAGTTCCAAATTCTCTAAATTCCACATTATGTTGTCCAAATTAGGTTTTCCGGGACATTAAAATGCCAAGAATCCCATGTCGTGTTCAATTTGGGTCGTGGCTTATCAACAAGATGTGCTATGGGACCAGATTGAACTGCATACAATACATCCATCCAACCCATTTTATCACCAATTCCACCAACTATTCTAAACTCATTTCCATAATTTCATCACAATCTTCCACTAAACAAAGCATCAACATACTCAAATAAGCACATTGAACCTCACAAAACGAAAATGTATTTATTCAAATAACTATCAAGACCCCAAACCGTTCCATTTCCCTCTTAAAAACATTACAGCAGCAACAATCCATCATTCAAACGATCAACAGCACATTTTTTCTCTAAACAAATGTTGATTAAAAATGCGGAAGCAATAAGAAAATAAAAAATTGTGCGCTCTTCAAGCTTACTGTCTTTTTTTTGTATCGATTGTTGGAGGCAGGGGTGGACTTGGTTAGGTGCTTTGATGGGATTAGGGATCAATTGTGGTTCATTATGCTCTAGAACCATATTATTGAACTAAATCATGGCATATTGATAGAATAGCCGCAATGTAGTGGTTCAAAGAAAGTTACTTGCCTAGAGTCACGTAGAGGTGACGTGGGGTCGGGATCTAGAGCAATCTAGGGGACTTTCTGCTAGGAACAGCTTAATTTTGTTGTTTCGCAACGTATAAAACAATGATTTTTAGTTCGTAGGAAGAGTGCCATAGGGAGCCCTAAAATGCGTCCACTGGACACTCCTCTGATAGAGTCTAATACAGTTGACCCCAAACTAAAGACATACCCAGACTACGCCTCCCTAACTACACCTCCCTAACTTCCAACTGTTACGAAACAAAAAACTCTCAAAAAGAATTTTTGTCGAGTGAGTTTTAATGAGTGCTTCATATACGCGGACCCATACAGAAGAGATGATGAAGACGGAAAAAAATTGAGTCAATAATAATCAAAGCAAATAATATATATAAAAAAGCATTGAATAAGAGAAAGAACGGAATGACGATGATAAATGTGACTAATTAGCGGCTTATAAAATAATGCGGTAGTAAAAGTAAACTGAAGAAAAGAAGTAAAATTTATGAATTTACACAAGTGTGTTTTTCGGGGAATGTTCTGTTTTTTTGGGGTCAGTGTAGGTATGAAGGAATGGTATAAGACAGTGGTGGGCAATCTGGGTGTCAAGGTACACTAATATGTCTTCATTTGTTGGAAATGCTATCAATCGCATGCTGTTTCGCATTAAAGGTTGTCTATTACTGCTCTAAGGAGAAGGTGGAGTCGGGTGGAATCGGGTGGAATCGGGTGGAATCGGGTGGAATCGGGTGGAATCGGGTGGAATCGGGTGGAGTCGGGTGGAATCGGGTGGAGTCGGGTAAAGTCGGGTGGAGTCGGGTAGAGACTGGTAGAGTCGGGTGGAATCGGGTAGAGTCTGGTAGAGTCGGGTGGAGTCGGGTGGAGTCGGGTGGAGTCGGGTGGAGTCAAGATATCCTCATGCCTCAAACAATGCACAGAGGGAGCAAGGAGGAGGGTCTTCAAAATGTGATTTTTAAAGCAAAACGTAATCACTCAACAGTCCCTTTATTAACCGAAAAATTCAAAAATTGCCATTCAGGCACGGTTTCATCTTCATTTTATACCTTCGGCTTCCTCTCAAATATTTGTCGTAATAATTAAAATTTATGAATTGAAATATGAATGGAATGTCTTTTTACCGCTTAAAACTTATTGCTCCGGTGTATTAATTTGACATTCACCAGCCTTAAAGGATATAAAGTACAAAAAATGATCTCAAAATGCTCAAAATTAAAGTCATAACTTCACATTATCATTTTTTTTGATGCTTTTTTATTGCAAATTTTATTCATCTCATCGGGTGTAGAGCTTAACATTAATAAATCTTGATTTAAAAACTCATACAAATTGCATTATAAAGTTTTTGTCAAGAGACATGCAGAGATACTATAATTATAAGTTACAATCTGTCTCTATGTATGATACACATGTCATTATAAAAATGCAGGGGAATGGCACATGTTTTGTCATTACTAATGCTTCATTAGTAATTATGAATTTTTTTGTATTCAAATTTAATTTTAATGACAGTTCAGTACGGTCAGTGTCATGTTGGGAATGGAATTTCATATATATTTTTAGGTTATAATTACAGTTGACCCCCTGGCACTGAACTGGAATGATAAATGGATTATGGAATGATTTTAGAATGGAAAGTGATAGGATTTGTGTTGATTTCAATTGAAGTTGTAGTTGGTGCTTCATAGTTTGTGAATCTACGTCAGTGGTGGACAACCTGTGTGATGCGGCACACCTTAGGGGTAAGCCTTGATGGTAGCTGCGCACGACATGTGGTTCATGGCATTTTTGATAATTGTTGGTTCCACACTAGTGTGCCGCGGCACACAGGTAGTCCAACACTGCCTTAGAGGGTTCCTTTATATCAGAACGACCCCATAATAGAACATTCTCGAATAACACTAATGTGCCTCAACACACAGGTTGTCCACCACTGATCCACATCCTCCTAACCTCGAAAAAGTAGCAACTTGCTCCAATAATTCCCCAAAAATTGACAAACAACTCGCAAATTCCATTCCATATACAAACTCTCCTTACTTTAAGTAATAAGATTTATAGCACAACAAGCCAAAATCCACAAAATACATCCATCCATATATAGAGCGACTTAACAAATTTAATAAAGCCATCACAAATCAAATCAAATATGTTCCAACCCCCTGACTTTTTTTGTATGCAAATTTTATTAATCAATTGCCATTAGAGAGTTGTGTCCCCTAGAATTATTTGTCTCATGAATAAATCTCGACAGATACAGACAAACAATAATTTTTTATTTGAATTGGATATGCCTTGTTGGAGATAATTATTGCTGTTTAATGCACAATTTGTTTGGGTCTGTCTAATGATATGGAGAACTTTTTATGTCTCTTTCGTCATTGCACTTTTTTTGGGGTTATTTGTTTCAAGTCTTTTGTTTTGTTTATGTCTTTTGAAAGACTTAATGTGTTTTTTTATAGATTGAATGAAAGTAAAAACATTTTTGAATGAAGGAAAGACAAGTTTTGTGGTTGAATTGAGATTTTTTAATGGTTCATTGACTTTTTGATGGGTTTTTGGGGTTTTGTTGAGAATGCTGCAGGAAGTAACGTTCAAAAATGTTAATTTTTCAATTTTGAAAATGAGAATTTTAACTTTCGAAAATGAGAAACTTAACTTTTGAGAATGAGAAATTTAATTTTCGAAAATGTGAGTTTCAACTTTCGAAAATGATAATTTTTAACCCTCGAAGATTAGAATTTTAACTTTTGAAAATGTGAATTTTAACTTTCGGAATTGAGAATTTTAACTTTCGAAAATGAGAATTTTAACTTTCGAACTGAAGATTTTCATTTTCGAAATTGCAAATTTTCACGTTCGAAAGTGAAAATTTCGATTTTCGAATATGAAAATTTCAATTTTCGAAAATAAACTTTTTTACTTTTCGAAAACAAGAATTTATAGCTCTACTCACAACAACATACTATTTATTCTACAAATTAGCATATCAATTCATCTCTTAGTTCCATCTCACAGTTATTAATGAGAAAATAAGCAATAAGGAAGGTCATTGACAACCCTCACAACCTTGAATGCCATCCTTATCATAAACGCATTCATTTCGACTCAACAAATACATAAAAATAAATGTAAAAATTATTCAAATTTTTCTTATTTTTCCATCACTTGCTGCTGTTCATGCTTTATACTCCCTTTTAAGACTAAATGATAGATTGCAAAATAATTATTGACGTATAATTGCGTTCTTGCGAATCGTTTTTTTATTTCTTATTCTGTTAAAAAAATTTTAAAATCGCTTTTATTTTATGCTGTACATTCAGCTCTTCATTGTTTCGTTTGTGCCACCTTTGAATTAAAGGAATATAAAAAAACGGGGAAGAAATATAATTACATATCAGAGTGTTATAAATCTCTTTCTTCTACCTCGCATGCCTTTATTTTTGCCATTTCATGAAAACGAATTTCCATGCTATGTCTTTATATGTTCCTTCATTTTGGGTAATGGAGAATAAGCCGAAAATTTACTCCCAGAAGCCACATAAAGCAAATGTTTCGCTATACATTTGCGATGATCTACGTGATCACGAATGTGGTATGTCTGACAAAAAAATATTGTTATCAAGTATCAATAACATATGTTGTGCATTAAGTTAAGGTCAATAGACCCTCAAAAATTGCGTAAGCTTTAAATAAAGTCAAATAATTTTGTCACGAACTCGCAATTTAAATGATATTTAAATCTCATAAATCTACAAAAAATAAAATTAAGTTCCGTACAATCCCAGGCATAATGCTTAATGCGTCAGTGTCAAAACAATATTGGCGTGGCTCCTTAAGATTCATAAAGAGAAGTAAGCGGTTTCGAGGCTTTTCTTTTCAGCAAATAAATCCTTCGTTATGGAAAGACTCTTGAGGAATATTTTAAAAAAATATTTGAAATTGTAAAAATAAGGCACAAGTAAGGAAGGCATTGGTGGTGGTGGATTAGAGCGCATTTTTCGATTTCACTGCTTTTTATGTAAATTGTTGAATTTATAGTCAATGACTATTTGTCAGAATTCAATGTAGACTCTACTCAGTCTAGGATTTGACAGCATTTAACCCTTGGAATTGACATTAGGGACAGTTCACTTAGTACAGTTAGATACATCCCCAAACCCATCATGACCAACCCCTCACCATCCTCTCAACTCAATCTGACTTCAAAAACCCCGCTTCCATGACAACATCAAAGCAATCTCTCTAAAGATCCGTTAAAATGACGTGTCACAAAAACTTAAACTACGTGCACACATACGGTAAGCTACAGATATGAAGGAGAAATGTAAATGAGACATTTTTTTTGTTCTGTTTGTAAACTTTTAACATTTTGCTGACTCACTCAGCAAGGAAAAGACAATAAAAAATAAATAAATAAATATTATTTTAGCATAACGCTAAATGAATTATTCAACGAGATGAAAGAACAAATGAAATGTGACAATTCCTACGGAAATTAACAGAATTACAATATGAGCACATAGAGCACAAAAAAAGTTGTGGGTTTGTTGATTGTTTAGTAATTTGCAAGTCCAATGGGTTTGAGAGACAAAGATTTGTTATGCTGGGGAATCATGTGACAGTTAGTCATAGTTGTTACATGCTTTGGAGTTAAAATCCCTAAGTTCATCCTAGACATAACCTAAAAGTCACTCAAAGTACCCCGAAAAGCACAAATCGGCTAATTGATCAAGAATCCGATCCCAGGAAGGCGTGACTCTGACTTAAAGGCACCCAAGCTGTCCTGATGTCCGATTTCGGATCGATTACCCCACATACCCTATTAAGGTACGTCTAATAGAGTTAACAGCTCCCAATCAACCTCCAAACTCCCCGTTCATCTCCTTATCACCCATTGAAGTCTTTCATTCTACCCCATCACATGATGATTAATATTCATTCTCAAAGGACAGAAGTGCGAATTACCGCTGTGACTCGATAGTTCGTCGTCTGATTAAGTAGCCAACCGGCTTGTTGTGTTGAGTTAATTATTTATGCGGAATCGCGCTTTAATTGATGACAAAATATAATAAAAAAAAATAAATCCAAGTGTAGAAAATTTATGAGCTTTCGAGCGATTAGTGTCCAATATCAGGTTTATATGCGGCTATAATATGGTATGTGGAATGGAATATAATTTTATAAAGCTGTCTAATGTGGAATTTTATTATTTTTTGTATATTAGAGCAGTTATCACTTATCTTGGATATTTATTGAATGTAGTTTATCTAAATTATATGGCCAGTTGGGTAGCAATGAAGTATGAGAAAAATTTACTTCCGTTAATTGATAAATTGACTTAAAAATAGTCATGAAATGGGGATTTAGTTGTGTGATTTATTATTGAAGTTGGTTTCGATGTTTTATGGATGTCGATCAATATGTTGTTGATGTAGGAGTGACTATAAATGGAATTCTGTCCAGATTTGAAGCATCTTGTGTCTTATTTAACTTAAATCTCGCGAAAAATGTGAAACTCTCGAGGTTATGCTTACCAGGGACTAAGGGGGAGGGATATACCTCTGATGCTGACTATTAAGTCCAAAAATACTGGATATGCTCTATACACATTAAAATATAAACCGATTTGAAACAAGTTTTAAGAAAAATGATTGTAACTGAAAATTTTGACAACTGTGAAAAAATAACGTGCATTGTGCGGCCTTTAACCTTGATGAAAAATGTAACAAGCTGATTAACTTATGGCTACTTAGTTATGGTTACACTTAAGCTCATAGTCAATATTTGAGTCAATAATTTTGATAAAATGTGCGTAGACAATGAGAGCAATTTTGTGCGTGTTTTGGCATTTAGTTACGTGATTGCTTCCATTGGTGGGGGTCAGACTTGAGCATTGCTAAGCATAAATAATGTTGGAAGTCAATTCTATGCTTTAAAACTCTTTATTAGTCAAGAATAGTCATTTGAGTACTCAAAACTTTAAAAACATGTAGAAATTATCCCAATAAGCACAGCCGGTTCCCTAAGGCACTGCTTTGTCACCGTCTGTATTGCTGTTTTTACAAAATGACGTGAACTTACCTTGACGGCATCGTGATGGCTGATTTAAGCTCATTTTGGCAATTTGACTGCATTATGTCACTCGTGTATGTCTTCATAATGCAACTGAAACAACCTAAACAACCAGTCACATAAAAACCAGTCCGCACTGCATCAATACCCATAAAACTGACTGCATAATTCCCTCAAACAAATAAACATTCCAAAATTATTTTTATTTGAATTTTTGCAAATTGAAAAATCATGAGACAATTAGACATGCTGAATCCGTGAGTTGCAAATTAGTGCCTTTCCACATTTGCATGGTTAACAAAAAAATGATAATCTCTAGTTTGAAATACCGACAGTTTCTCATCTGCTTCATTATCGTCAAATTATAGCCGAAAAAAATAAAAATTGGTCTTTACTTTCATGACTTTATATGTAGACAACTAATTAATTGGAATTACTTTTTGTTATGAAATTGAATGATATTTTATATTTTTTTGTTACTTTATGTAAGCATGAATGTTTTCTTAACTGCAAATTTATGTAAAAATTTTCAACAGATAATTAAGGATTTTTAATGAGTTGGAGGAGAAATAATGGATTAATAACGAAAAAAAATGTCCATATTAAGGCTGTTGGTCGGTGGCTGGTTGAGGATACAAAGTTGCAGAATTTTTGGAATGACTTTGTGATTATTTTTGGTTGTGGAATTGTGGATTTACATGTGTTTTGAGATGTTTAACTGGTTTTTTATAATTTATGGGATGAGGTTGAGGCATTATGTGGTCATTCCTGCAATTTTGGGTCATTTGTTGTCCAATTATACCGAATCTCACTTCTGATTATGTATTTAGACAGTCTGCTTAATGTGACACTCTAAACATTGCCTGATCTCTTCAAAATCCATTATATTGCATTCAAATCTAATTTAAAACATTCAAATTCACCTCAAAACATTCAAATCTACTTCAAAGCATTAAAATTCCACCTCAAAACATTTAAATTTACCTCAAAACGTTCAAATTCACCTAAAAACATTCAAAACGACCCCAAAGCATCTAAATTCACCTCAAAGCATTCAAATTCACTTCAAATAGTTGAAATTCACCTTAAAACATTCAAATTTAACCTAAAACATCCAAATCCACTCAAATTCCTCAATCATCAACTTATTACCACAAAATATAAATCCATAAAAACTCAAATCCACCTAAAACATGAAATTAAAAAACAAAACCGATCAACATTAAGGATGTAATCAAATCCCACACATATTCGATCAAACGAGAAACCAATTTACCTTGTAAGCAAAGAGCTTAATTAATAAGATAGAGAGAGAGAGAGAGACGGAGTTAAATGAGATTTTGATTGCAATTGGAAAATCGATTATCTATTTCAATTGATTTGACCCTTAAAATCCACTCGATAATTAGCTATCATAATTGCGATTAAATGTGCTTTTTTATATGATTATCCACACTTTAATTTTCTACATTGTTGCAACTTACATGAAAAATGTGAAAATGCTTTGAAATCTTTTAATTAATTCCCGAGTGGACAAAGCTAGTCAATATCTAGTATTAGACATGATCTTTGATTGAGTTGAGTGAAAATAATTCAGACTTAATCTCACATAATTAAAGTAAATTGTAGGCAAATAATATTATGTGAGATTAAGTTATTGTAACTAAATATCGTGCAATTTTCGTATAGTAAAATCATTGATTTTTGAGGTAGCACTAGCTTGTTATTTCAATTTAAATGACTATATTTCATTGTGAGATTTTTTTTTAAATTATTGGGTTTGTAATGGTGTCAGGTACGAAAATTTCTATCAATTATGTTGTTTAGCTTGGTTAGATTTTGTGAATTTCAAAATTGGCTTTTTTGTTTGGATTTTGAAACTTTGTTGTGATGTGGAAACTTCCGAGTGGGATGAGGTATGACTGGTGGTATGTCTAGTTTGTATGGACGTCCTAACTCAATATTAGTCGTTTTTAGCCAAAATGAGTCGTCCTTAGCTGACATGAGTCGATAATTTCCATCCTTAGTCGTCATAAGTCATCCTTAGTCGACATGAGTCGTCCTTAGTCGATATTAGCCGTCTTTAATCAACATAAGTCATCCTTAGTCGACAGAAGTCGTGCTTAGTTGGCATGAGTCATCTGTAGTCGTCTTAAGTCGTTCTTAGTCAACATGATTCGCCTTTGGTTGACATGAACCGTCCTTAGTCGACTTAAGTTGTCTTTAATCGACATTAGGCATCCTTTGTCAACTTTGGTCGTCCTTAGTCGTCTTTTGTCATCATTAGTCGTCTTCAATTGTTCACCAGATCCTCATTCCAATACAAAACATCCATGAACCTCACCCACGTCAACCATTAAACTCCAATTACTCGCAACAACTCATGTACAAATGTCTATAAACATCATTAAAACTTAATGTTTAAGATGCACATCAAAACATTTAATTACCCCATCATCTTTGCATTAATTACAATTTATACTAATTGATTCATGCTGCGCACATGAAATGTACATGCACAATCTAATTAAAAAAGTTCTCCTGGTTGTAAAAAAAATTAAGAATCATTTAATAACAAATAATTAGTGCAAAAAATACTTAATTACAAGCTATTTCGCACCTTTGTAAAGTTTCATGTATGCTAATGCATCCACAAACACGCCGTAAGCCTTAATTGTATATTAATTTTAATTTAATCAACACGAAATGAAAATCAACACACAAAAAAGTACATGAAAATCTTTTTAAAATTAATTGTTTGGATGTCTGATGCATTTCGTGTATGGCAACAGATTGCCTCATCAATCTTTAGATCATCTTGCATGTTGCATTGTTGGTTCTTATGGTGTTATGATGCTGGCAATTAATGACGGGAGTTTTTCATTTCTGGTTATGTTTAAGGCAGACAGACATTGAGATGCATTTGTTAAAAAGAAAATTGATGGGAATTGTTTGGAGGGTATGGTAATGAGGATTGTGGAGTATGGGCAGGTATGTGGTGATTTATGAGCTTTATGTGAGTTGTTTTGGCTTGTTGGCAGAATGGTGCAGAGCTTTGGTACTTAATTAATGCTTTTTTGGATCATATTTAGTGGTTTAGAGGCTTAAAGTCTTCCATTGTAGGTTAAAGGCAGTAATGTCATCAAAGTTGTGTTTCGGACCTCTCTATGATCCTCTACTGTTGGTCAACTGAGTGCAACAGTCTGGAGCATCATCATTTTTGACTGACTTGAATATAGGATGACATGGACTTAATCAGAACTACAAATAATCAAATTAGAGAATAAAGTGTCAATTTTAAGGTTCAGGACTGCATTATACACTCTGAATGAGTCTTCTTATAGACAACAGACTCTAAAAATCTCAATCCTCACTCAACTTAACCTGAATAACCTGAAAAACATCATAACTTAGTCTACAAACTTCATTACTCCATCTCAAACCCTTCAGGCCTCCTTTACCCTCAATATATTCTTAATATCCACCAAAATACCCAACAAATCCATTCATTTAATGTCCAAATAACTTCAAAATGATTCCAAAATTCCAACAAAACCATTTAAATTAATGAAATTCATTAAAAGAAGTAAATTCAATGAAATATTTATGATAATGAGGCATTTAAAGCTACAAAACATCGAAATAAATCCAATTTCTCATTAAATGCACCAAGTATATGTAAATGGCATTGAATATGCTACAAAACATAAATGGAAATGATGCGATGGTGGTACATTGATGAACTTTACGTTTGGGAAACAATTGAATATGAGAAATCATATTTTTGTTGGATATTATTAATGGCAACAGTGAACTTTTTAGTCAAGGTATAAGCAATTATTCAAATTTGAACGACATGCTGAAAATTTTCACCTAATTTAAATTTTTAACTAAGCACAAATTTCTATTTGACATTCATACATGCGAATGAAATTCAATTATTTCCGCCATTTGGTCGACATTCTCAAGTGTTGCTACAATTTGTCAAGTTGCCAGCTTTGAGATGAAATAGCAGTAATTGCCATTTTTTTCCTATTCCTCTTATTTCTACTCGATTCTTTTGTTCATCAATTCCGTGAAAACAATTGAACGTAAAGGAGGTGTTGGATATGAATCTTTTATGATGAATTAGATGAACATATGAGGAGTGTCTTATGTAAATAGTCTCACTCGCGTACTTTATTGGATGTACCATATTACCACATGCTGAGTAATTATTCCTTATTTGACTTGAGAGGCTTTAAAGAGATGTGAATAGAGGATGGAGGAATTAAATGTTGTCAAGCTACTAGATTATGTGTGGCATATTAGCAGTCATTGTTGTCTTTTGTTTGGAATTGCAGAAAGGAATATGAAATTGTGTAGCTTGGATGTATTGATATGCAAATGGATGTATATAGTAGCTTGGTGGTGGATTTAAAAGCTTTAAATAAACGTTTTGTTCGGGGAATTGCTGAAATTTAGGTTCTAGAGAAGCATAGTCCGAATGGGACTCAAACCCATGTCTTCTTAGTTAGATATCAAGTCCTTTTACCATCTTAGCTACCCGGGATCATTAGAAATCGTGGCACATTGCTTACTTAAGCTTTCTTTCACCAGATTCGGTGATATCCGACCTCATTCGGTCAATTTTGACCTAATTTGGTGAAATTCGGTTCCACGTCAAAGACAAGGTAGTCCAAAAGCACTTTTATCGCATTTTTTATGGCATGCGCTTTTCAGGTCCCAATGGCAAGTCTGGTTAAAGACATGATAGTCCAAAAGCACTTCTATCGCATCTTCTAAGCCTCATGTTTGTCAGAACTATATAAAACCAAAGCTAATCCCCAAATCTATTTCAAAACAGTTAGCATATCCAAATTACAAGTCTTTAAAGATATCCGCCAATTTTGCCTCCCAAAAAGTCCCCTCAAGCACTTTCCAAATTATTACTAATATCAATTACATCTAAATACAGTTCAAGTCAAATTATCTAACATTTAGAACTAACAATCTTATGTCACACAAGTGCATGTCGTCTAACATGTCAAGCATGTCTAGCTTGTACAGTTATTAATATTAAATTATGAGACATTTGAAAAAATTTTGAAGCATTTCCTTTAATTTTTTAGTGTAATAACAATCATATACTTTGTGAATTAATAGCACTTAGCACTGACAAGATAATTAAATTAGAATATAAATTTTACAGATACAGGCATAAAAAGTCATTGAAGCAGACGATTGTGGGAAAAAACACTGAGCTGTGAAATGTGATGTGCCTCGAAATAGAAACAATAAAGTACTTACTCATAATAGCTTAATTGTGGAGAATTTTTCATTCCAAATCGTGAGTCTGCATGTTTTATTAAGACAGCAAAATTAATTAAATATTGAGACTTTGCGAATGACGTAAAATTTAAGCTGCTATCAACACAAATGAGCTGTCGTTATACTGTGAATGAGGCGGTGGGTCATGACTGTGTCTGTATGACTGATTTTTCTCTTGTGACTGACTAGTCTTGTGATATTTTTACATGGAATATTGTTGGATGATTTATTAATTGGCTTGTTGATTCATTGGGGTTTCTTATAGATTCTTGGAGTTTCTTATTAATTGGGACAAGTCATTTTTATTGCTGGTTATTTTGGGGTAGTTGATATCGGAAGTGATCAGATGGCTTAATTCATTTGACCATCTAAGTCATCTGAGTCATCTGATCCATCTGATTCATTTGATCCATCTGATTCATCTGATCCATCTGATTTCATGTTAGTTAAGTGGCTGTCACATAGCGACAAAGTGATAATTTTTAGGATAATTGCCTCAAAAGTCATCAATTGGATGCCATCCGGGTAGCATTTGGTTGTCATGACAATCTTGTCTCGATCGGGTATGGAAATTCATAGTTTGGTAATTAATCAGGAGCAGAACTCGAAGTCGACTCAGATTTTGTATTGAAAAGTCGACTCGACTCCATATAGTCTCCTGGAGTAGACTTTGAGTTCTTGTTAGAAGAACCACGAGTAGATTGACATTTGGTCAGCTTGATAGTCAGCCTAGGGTCAATCTACTTAGTCAAATGCGCAGGCCTGCAATTTTCGGCTGTACTTTATAATTCGCCCAAGGCTGTATTGTCTATAATTTGGGATGAACCTTAGCTTTATAAGATTCGAACCATCTCTAGTTCTAGGATTGGACCTAAAGTTTTCGTGTTCTTAAGATAAAAAAGTGATTTTAGGTCTATTTTAATGGATAGTTCCCCAATTACCTCCTGGCAACTCTTATCCTAAAAACTCCCCCAAAGTATTCTCAAATTCGTATGACTCACAATAATCTGGAATTCCCAGCCTCTAAAATGCGTCTTATTTCGATTCATCCTCTAGTTACTTTCAAGTTCATCAACTGACTGAAATCATTTCACTCATTAAGCTGTCACAAAATATTTAACACGCATCATTATAGCTCCAATAACACGAAATAAAGCTAAACACATATGCATGCACATATAGCTAGACATAAACTTAATTATTATTCACAACTCTCGCTCTGTCTACGCTTAATTTTTCAAAGTTATTAAACTTTTTTTTTCAGTTATAATTTATTGCTCTGCCCCAACTTCAATTTGTTTATAGTTTTTTATAGCGCTCTGCATTAGTTATTACTATTCAACTCTCCACCTTGATAGCCTCAGTCGAGACTGAGTCTGTTGACGTTTACGAGCTAATTGACATTATAAAGAATTTTTTTTAATTGCTTAATTTTTTATATTTTTTATTGCAAATTTTACGCAATTTTTTGTTTCATTTCTTTATCAAATGTAGAGGCGCCATATGTGGCAATAGGCATTTTTGCATATTTATAGTCGTAACTTAATGAATACTGGAAGTCAGAGAGATAACAGAGTGGGGAGTGATTATTACTGTGGTATTTAGGTGGCTTGTTTTAATTGATTAATTGTAAGATACTGAACTTGCATGCTAATGATATGTAGATGTAATTAAGTCAAGATAATGAGAGAAGGCGTCGTGACTGATTTAATTGAAGTTTTTTTTTATTATTTATCTAATTTTTTTACATGGTGTGGATAATGATGTGAGTTTTATGACGAGATGCTGTCTTAGTTACTGTTTGCTTACTGAAATGCTCTTATGTGGAGATAAGGCTGCATAAAAAGGATTTCGATGTGACTCTGTTGCGCGTCTGTCATCTAGTTTGTATAAAATGCCTGTCCTCACGTTAAGCTAGCATTCGGGCATCACTGTTTGATGATTAGTTTTAGAATTTAAGACTAGTTTATCGACTGATCAGCCGATGCAGAGCCATTCATCGTGTATTATACAAGACTCACAGTTAAATCGAGCTTGACTCGACTTAATTTTGAACAATTGAAGGCTGATGAGTAAGCTGAACGTCACTTACCATTACATTGAAGCATTTGAGTCAGGTGGATGATCAAAGTTTCATTTTGCATGGTTTTGTGGCTTCAAATTCAGTCATAATCCAATTTAAGCTTCAGAATAGTCCAGAAAATAGATTAAGCTACAATATGCTTGAATTTATAGCTTCAGAGTCAGACAGGTGGGCCAAGCCTCGCTCAGTATTGCATTGAAGCTTCAGAGTAGTAGACTGAAAAAGCCAAGCCTAATTATACATGAATTTATAGCTTTCAGAGTCAGATTGGTAGTCCTAGTTTCGCTTAGTATTAGACTCAAGCTTCAGATTAGTCAAATAAACAAGCCAAGCTTCGTTGGGTATGAATTTAAGCCTTCAGACTATCAAATATAGCTTCATAATCCAAATTAAATTTCACCTCACATCCGACCTTATCTTATACTCTACATTTCACCTCAAACTGTTCACCGACAGCCAATTAATCACTGACTACCCATATTAATACTGATAACTCAATTATGAGCCTCAATTCTTTCACTTTTAATTCCTTCAAACCTAACTAAAATGCTCCACAAACACTTCATTAAATCACCATTAATTCCACCTCATGACTGTCAAATTATGAATAAAATTTCACATTTTTATTGAATATTAATAAAAAATCACGAAAATTAATTTAACTGTCACAGGCATTTTGAATTCCCTTTCTTTATGTAAAAAAGATTTCCATTAAATTTCACTATTTGTTGCGTTTCTCTTACTTCCATGGCGCGCATGGAATGCTCATGTATTCAAAATTCAATCAAATAATTTTTTTTTTTTATTTTTCTTTATTTTATAAAATTCATTGACAAGAGATTTCATGATGTTGAGTGTCATGGTAAGGGTATGGCGAAGATTTGCGAATTTTAACGGTTTTTCACTATTTGAATTTTTTAACGGTCATTTAAAATTTTAATTTTTAACGATTAAATAATTGAATTATTCAACAAAATGAAGTTTAAATTTCAACGGTCAACTTCAATTTAAATTTTTACAATTCAAAAAAAGTCAAATTTTCAAAAAAAAATTCAAATCTTAAAAATCCGTTGAATTTTCAAATTTATTTTGACCGTTAAAAATTCAAATCTTAAATTTCCAAAGTCGACATGTCCACATCATGAAGTCTTTGGCAACTCTATGCAAAATATCCACAAATTAAAATTCACATTCCACAATTCATCATCTCAAATAATTTTTTGTCGTCATTCCTGCCTCTTTCACTAAAATTTCTCGGAATGCAAAAAAAAACAGGTACAAATAGATAAAATATTAAAAGAGACACATGAAGCATGCATGAATATATATTGACACAAATTGAGTCCATTAAATGTTACTAAATGACAAGCAGTAGCTGAATAGTTGTTGAGTCGCGTGGTATTGCCCCCGGTCATACAGCCGAGATATTTTTTGTTGTGGTCACAACTGTTTCCAGTAGCAACGCTGACCAGTCCTGAATACGTTAACTGCTATAATACAGTAGAATGTCTATAACTCTAAATTGGAACTGCTTAAGTTAATTAACAAAGAAAATTGGCAAAACGTCTCATAATCCAATTTAAGAAAGATAATCCACATATCAGACCTAACCTAATTAGCATAATCGTACATCCATAGAATCATGCCTCATTTCGGCCCATTTCTCTCTCTCTCTCTCTCTCTCCCTCATTCTTCAATGAATTTTTCAATTATTGTACTATGTCGTGTCCATTCTCGGTCTCAGACGCGCTCGAGTTTTCATTTCGTTCACATGTCTTATGTTTCGCAGCTGTTTTGTCCGGACGGACGGCGATTGTTGCGCGGATAAGAAAAATAAATTTTTGATTATTATTTTATTTATGCTCTAATTTTGAATGAAAAAGTGTAAAAGCGTGAAATGGACGTATGATGATCATATGTGCCTTAATCTAGAGCTGATGTGTAGAATGTGCAAGTGAAATTAGATTAATTGGGTCATAAAAAAAAGAAGTTTCAATTAAATAGAAAATTGTCATAATTTTTATAAAATAAGACCCGATGAGTGCTACTAAATTGCCATGCCGTGCAGCGTGAAGTTTCGGTAGATTTATAAGAATCAGAGCAATTTTCCAGTGTCTGTGAACGAACCCCACTGTGGGGTTATAGAAAGAATTTAAAAGAAGTTTAAGGGAGTCCCACGTGGGGGCCATTTAAAGGTAATTAGATGAATTGTTTGGTACGTGTACCAACGGAAGCGCATGAAAATAAATTTATGGATATATGTGTGGGATTATTTAATTATATTAAATTGAAAAAGAAGAGAATTAAAATTTTATAAAAGAACAGTTTGAGGAACACAGAAGCGAGGAAATTGATTGTGTTATTTTTGAATGTGTGTCTTAAATATCATGCTTAAAATATTAAGTCTGATTATTGACAGAATCAATAGAGTGAGAAAAAATAATTTGAATAATCGGACAAAGACTGCCTGGTTGAGTGTTGCTTTTGTGAGATGTGAAAAAGATTGAAAATCCGAGTTTAAAGTGATGATTTTTGTGGATGTGATGTGGTCAATGACAGGCACTAAATGCTTGGAAATGGAATTTTAAAAAATTTAAAAAAATTAGAAAAATCAAATCGAAAATTCGTTAATTCAAAAATTCGAAAATTTGAGAATTCAAAAAATTTGAAAATTCAAAAATTCAAAAATTTGAAAATTCGAAAATTCGAAAATTCAAAAATTTGAAAATTCGAAAATTCGTTAATTCAAAAATTCGAAAATTTGAGAATTCGAAAGTTCAAAAATTTGAAAATTCGAAAATTTGATAATTCAAAATTTCAAAAATTCGAAAACTCAAAAAATTAGAAAATTCAAAAATTCGAAAATTCGAAAATTTCAAAAATTTCAAAATTCATAAATTCGAAAATTCGAAAAAATTCAAAATTTTACTTTTTATCCTTCTCGGGCTGTCCATAAGCCTCTTTGATTCCCCACTAAGAACTTATCAAGTCATAATAATTTCATCTTAAAATGCACCTGTTTTGCTTTCACTTCTGTTCACATCAATTTAATGTTGAATTTATATAAATCTGCTTAAATATTCCAATTTTAAGTAATTACAGGATTCTCGAATGATCCAATTAAAATTTTAATAATAAGAATCTTAACAAAATTGAGTTAAAATTTCAAATTTAAGAGAAATTTCCATCATCAAGTTCAGTTGTGGGCAAACATGTGTGTCATGAATGTCATGAATCGAATGCCGCGTACGGTTTTACTTACTTAATTCCTTGGCAGAGGCCCACGAGGACCCATTGCCGTGCATAGGGAATGTCTAAAGGCAGCTCTTTCCTCTGTTCGGTTTTAGTCGAGGTTCATCAGCTGTGCATCGAAATATAAAAGTTTGTCCACAACTGGCCCACCTAATGCATCACTCAGTTATAATACCAACTGAAAAAAATTTCTTCATTACATCCAAATAAGAAGACTCCAACATCATCTACTAAATTTCATAATACCTGATCATAATCACCACTATAATCATTATCATAATACCCAAACATGCAAAGTTGTGAACATTTCTTAGTTCCATCATCATTTCCATTCACAATCATTTCTTCAAAAGATTGGAAAATTAATTGAAATAACATGCCATCAAGGCATGGCATGGCAAGTCAAGTCGGTATAATGAATGGTACTAAAGGGCAGGAATTGGACATAGATGTGAACAATATATAAGAGAACAGTTAGGCAATTCTTCTTCATCTTCTATTCAATAACCAAAAAAAAAAAAAAAAATATATGTATTATCTCTCGAATTTATTCCAGGGGAAACGAATTGGAAGCTATTAATTAAATTTTTTCTTCTTCATCTTCTTCATGCTGTTGTGATGTGTGCATGTCTTGCGATCTAATGATTACCAATTTGGACGATGATGTGAACAAAAAAAAACTTATTTTAGGTATTATTGAGAATATCTTTGATGGCATCGATGTAGATTCTCTCATGTACATGTTATCAAGTCTTAGAATAATGTGAATTAGGGAGTTGCACGGCCTGTATCAAAGATGAAAAGAGTAACAAAGAATTTAAATTGAAATTGAATTAAAACTGAAAAGAAGCGACAAGCTGAGTTACCCATTTTTAGAGATGCTTTTTGCGCCTTTCTACTAAAAAAGTTCTTTCTCTTTTCAAGTTCATTGTGGATAGAACTTGATAATTGCATGGCATGGATGGAGTTTGAATGGAATTGGGAAGTCCTCTTCTTTTTGTGTCAAATAAGGTACGATAAATTATTGTGTGAATTTAATTGGCAGAATGAGGGACTTTTTTGTGGGTGGATGGGAATTGGAACTGATTTTAGAAAGTTCATTCGGGGGTCATTCATCAGTGATATGACTTAGTGAGTAAAAAACAGTCGGAACTTCGCATTTTAATCTTGATCTAGGAGCTATAAGGCTCATTCTTGACAATTTACGTCACAATCTTGAGATTTTCTCAAAGTTGTGGACTTTGGGTGTCCATATCAGATCATAGTGGGATTCGAACTACTCCTCTAATGATATTACTGTCTGTAGACTACAGCGGGTGCTGTGAGCCACGATTCGATGTTACAAATGTCTCATAAAATGACAAATTCATATTGAGATTCGAACCCATGACTGATCAGCTGATGTATGATGATATAATCCCAAAGACTGAAACCATCAAGCCACCGAGGAACTTCAACTCTCTCTTGGACACTCACAAAACCAGATTCACTTAAGATTCTCAGAATCTAACAAAAAACTCACCAACTTCCCAACAATTCCCTCTAATATCCAACCTTAAACATTCAAATCATATTCATCTCAAATCCTCAAACAATATTCAAATCTCATCACGAACCACAATAAAGAGCTGCTCAACAGGTTCTCTTTTTTATTGCGAAAAGGAAGTAAACCACATTTTTTTTTCTCTTCTATCGCTTTTATTCTGCTTCTCAATATTATTTTTATGGAAGGTCACGAGTTCAATACATCAATGAATTTATATTTACGACCAAAAATGCCAAATAGTCATGCCATATATGTAACTATATTCAGTTCTTGTTCTGACCCAAGCCGGTTTATTTTTACACCGTCACAAGTGCCTTTTAATAAACTGGCACTGAAAAATTTAATTACATTACGGACTTCTAATTATAGTTACACAGTTTAGACATTCATGGCATAAATAATGAAGATAATCTGCATTATTGTGGATTTTCATAAATGAACTTTATTGGATGTAGAAGGGGATTAGATGTTGATGGGCTTTTGTTACTCAATTGGAAGTGAATAAGAAGTCATTGACATACACAGTTTGATGATTAGATAGTGACATAATGGATATGAGGTTGTAAAGGTTCTGTTGTTGTGGATTTTGAGGTCATGATGTGAATTGAGGTGTAATTGGATCAGGAGTTGAATTTTGGGACTATTGGGTGTTGTAAAGAACTTGACCTGAATTTAACACATGGAATTGTGGTGATAATGTTTCTAACTGATTCCCACGTTGCATATCCTGACAACCAGCTCCCCTAAATCAGTCTAATACAAAATTTTATAGAATCAAGCTACAGGAAGATGCTAACTATCTAAATATTCACTATAAGATGCTTGAATTGCACTCAAATCAACCAAAAACCTCTTCTAATTGAACATTCAAATTTAAACAAATATTTTTCCAAAAAAAATCTACAAAAAATTTATTCGTTATATAACAAAAGGCTATCCAAAGCGAATTGATTTTCTATAACATTCCATGAAATATTCTTTTTCTGGCCATGAATAGCAGAGGAGAAATTTTCTATGCAAACAAAAGACTGTAATAAAGAACTGTTCATGAGGTCAAGTTGTTGAAATTATGGACTGTTGTGGAGAAATGTTGAATATTTTTGTGTGAATTTGGATTAAGAAGGTGCTGGGTTGGGGGTCAGTATTAGGGCTTTTTTGAGAATTCTTTAAGTTTCTCATGGAAGGAAACTGTTGATAGAGACAGTCCCAAATAGCACAAGCGTTGTCGATCAATATCCAGTTACAGGCCGGTGTGACT